>NW_007248582.1:97690-178401 GCF_000164805.1 Carlito syrichta
CCATGCGCTACCACGCCTGGCTGATTTTTTTATTTATTGTAGAGATGAGGTCTCGCTGCCCAGGTGGGTCTCGAACCCGCGGGCTCAGGCAATCCACTCACCTCAGCCTCCCAAAGGCGCGGGATTACTGGCTGAGCCACCGAGCCTGGCTAAGGACCACTTTTTAAAAAAAAATTTGAGTTGGAGTTTCACTCTGTCACCCAGGCTGGAGTGCAGTGGCACGCTCACGGACACTGCGGCCTCGACCTGCTGGGCTCAGGTGATCCTTCCAACCTCAGCCTTCCAAGTAGTTGGAACTACAGGTGTGCGCTACCACGCCCAGCTAATTCTTTTGATTTATCGTAGAGATGAGGCCTCAACCAAGTTGCCCAGGCTGGTCTCAAACCCCTGGGCTCAGGCAGTCCTCTCGTCTTGGCCTCTCAAAGTGCTGGGATTATAGGCTTGAGTCACCGCGCCCGGCCAAGGACCACTTTTAAATGCCACCTCCTTAATAAAGTATTTCCCAAGTCCTACAATACTCATAATAAATTGTTCTTCCCTGAAGTATTATAGCACTTTGTTCTTCCTTTCCTTAATCCTACTCACCTTCTATATTGCTTCCCAGTTGTGGGTGTGCGTGTCACTCTTTCCCACAGAATAAAATTCTGTGAGAATATAAATTATCTTATTCATATTTTTACTGCTTCACCCATGCTATAACAGAGTCTTGCATAAAATAGGCATGTAATATATACATATAATTTTTTCCCACAGAGATCCAATGAAAAACCGAGTTGGCTGTGGGGATAGGTGCAGGTTGGTCTGTCCAAGATTCCAAGCTAATTATTATTCCTATAATTGAGTCCCTGCCTACTTCTCCTGTCTTACCTCCACTCTCATTCACCCCTGGTGCCTCACCCGCAGCCCTAACAGAAGCACATACAGTTGCCCGCACATTACAAAAATAATTCATGACCCTGTGCTTTCACTTCCTTTGTCTTGAAGGTTTTCCTTACTGCTGTCGGCTTGCTTCATCCTTCAATTACATGTTACTTGCTTTTGAAGTTTTCCTGACCAGCTTACCGCCCACTCTCTGCTGTCCATCCCAGAAGAACAGACCCGTCTCCTCTCTTCCTTTAGACTTACTATAAACCGCTTTCACCGAACCCATGTTGTTTTCTAATTTTCCATTTATGTTCATATCTCCCTCCTTTTACTATACCGTAGCTCCTTGAGGACAGGTTTCTTGCCTTTCTTGGTTCCCAACTGTCCCATTCAAAGCGTTGAGACATGTTTTACCTTGTGTTATTTCTAGAAACTTCTCTCTAGCCCCTACAAAAAGGTGAGGTGTTGGAGGGCAGGGAGTATGTCTAATCCATACTTGTACTACTTCTACTCAGTGTTTTTAGGATGAACAAACAAAGAACAGTTCCCGGATCCAGGCCAGGTGAGCCTAGGAGGAAAGGAAACAGTTCCACTTATGCAAACATAGTAATGACTGGGGCTTATTTACCTGGCATTGGCTGGACTCTTTGCTTCAAGGAAGAGACTAATTTTGATTCTTCTATGCCCCTTCCATCAGTCTTCCATACCTTTTCAAACTGGCAAGAGAAATACTTCAAGCGTACCTCAGTAGGGAGGAGGAAGTATGGGCAAATTATTCTTCTCAGACTTTCTCCCAGCTGCTTCTAGTTCATTTCACTACTTTGCATCCTTTGGCATTCTTGCCTTCCTGGCTCCCTGCCTTGGCTTCCATAGCTTGATTCCTGTGTTCAGCCTGGTCCTTGGTTGATGCCCTGGTTTTAGCACCCAACTCCACCCAACATTTTATGTCCTCAGCTTCATAACAGCTGTGTGTAAGAGAAGCCCTTTCCACACATCCCTCGGTGGTCCTAAGGGACCCATTCAGGCCTTGCTCAGTCCTTGCCTGACTCCCGCCCCAAAGAGAACAAAAGATCAGAACCCTAAATTCCCATTGTGAGGCCTCAGCTCACTGCGAAGTAACATTCCGACCTGGTGAGTCATCTGAATTGGATTTCAGGAGTAGGAGGGAGGCATCGGTTTCATCTTGCACCGCTGGTATAACATGGGTTAACTTTATTAAGCATATTGGTATGTGGTAAATATGTATGATTCCTTAGAAACCGTCAGTTCGCCAAGTCATATTGAGTCATTCATCTGGAGGACAGCTGAAGGGGTTAATTAAAAACAGCTGCATCTAATCTCGCACTAGCATGATACACTTCCTTCTTGGAGGGCACAGGGAAGACAACGCAGAAAACAGAAAGGAGGCCTTTCATGGAGCTAGGAGTTCTCTAGAAGACGAGATGAGTTTGAGTAAAGTATGGATTGTCTGAGAGTCAGCAAAGAATCAGACAAGCAATTGACTGTCGTTATGGATAAAAGTTGTTTTAATGTGGCATCAAGCAAGAAGAAAGCATTGAGGTGAAAGAACAAAGCATGGTTAGCTATATAAAGTATGAACAATGTGTCTTTCCTATTAAAACTATTTCTTTCTATCACTTGGTATTCCTTACCTTACCTACATTTTAAAGTTAATTTGAAAACAGTGAGATGGGGGGGAAATGGGATTAACGGTAGCAAACATCTCTCTGGACGGGGAAACACCTCTTATCAACAGGGTGCCTGAATGAAACGTATTTGTATACCTAACCCTTAACTGTACCCCACAATATCATAATAAAAAATATTGATAAATAAAAAAAAGAAAAAGAAAACAGCGAGATAACTGAAGTTAAAATTGTGAGTTTCTTTGTACTTAAAATTTTTTTAAATGAACTTTAAATTTTATTGTGGTAAGAATACTAAATAGGATATCTACTCCTTAACAAATTTTAAGTGTACAATACATCATTGTTAATTATAAGTACAGTGTTGTACAGCAGATCTCTAGAGCTTATTTATATTACTTAACTGAAAATTTATGCCTATTAATTAATAATCCCTGTTTCCTCTGGTAACCATCGTTTCAGTATTTGATTATCTGACTTTGACTATTTCTGAATTTGACCTCATAGTGGACTCAGTCACTGCTTGTCTTTCTGTGTCTGGTTTATTTCACTTAGCAGAATGTCCTCAAAATCCATCCATGTTATTGCACATTGTAGGATTTCCTTGTTTGTTAAGGTTGAATAGTATTCCCTTGTTTGTATACACCAGATTTTATTTTCTTTTCTGTTTCTGAGTCAGAGTCTCACCCTGTTCCCCAGGCTGGAGTGCAGTGGCATGCTCTTAGCCACCGCAGCCTCGACCTGCTGGGCTCAGGCTATCCTTCCACCTCAGCCTTCCAAGTCGCTGGAACTACAGGCATGAGCCACAATGCCTGGCTAGTTTTTTGATTTACTGTAGAGATGGGGGGGAGGTGTCTCACCAAGTTGTCCAGGCTGGTCTCGAACCCCTGGGCTCGAGCAATCCTCTCATCTTTGCCTCCCAAAATGCTGGGATTTCAGGCTGCTCATTGTGGTTTTGATTTACATTTAAAAACATTCCCGTAGGCTATCAAACGTTACAGTTTACTTCTTCTGTCTACCTGCATGCTTGTACTTATCACCAACTTTTCTGCATCACCTCCTTGCCGCTTCTCAGTCTCTGACATCTATTGCTCTGTTCTTGGGACTGTGTGATACTTTTTTAGTCCCACCTATGGTTGAGAACATGCAGTATTTGTCTTGCTGTGCCTGGTTTATTTCACTTAACATACTGACCTCTAGTTCCATCTATGTTGCTAAAAAAGACATGATTTCCTAATTATTTTTTAATGGTTCACTGGTACTTTTTTTTTTTTGAGTTGGAGTCTCACTCCTTCGCCCAGGCTGGAGTGCAGTGGCACGCATGCTCATGGCCACCAGAGCCTCCACCCGCTGGTCTCCGTTGATCCTTCCACCTCAGTCTTCTAGTAGTCGGAACTACAGATGCATGCAACCACATCCGGCTATTTTTTATTTTATTGTAGAGATGAGGTCTCGCCAAGTTGCCCGGGCTGGTCTAGAACCCGCAGGCTCAGGCAATCCACTCACCTCGGCCTCCCAAAGTGCTGGGATGACAGGCTGAGCCACTGAGCCCGGCCCCATATTTTTTTAATGCATTCATCCACTGATGTACACTTAGAATGATGTCATATCTTTGCTATTGTAACTAGTGCTAAGTGTGCAAGTGGAGCTATCCCTTTGTTATGCAGATTTCTTTTCCTCTGGGTGTATGCCCAGTAGTGGGATTGCTATTGCTGTATTGTGAGGTAGTTCTATGTATAGATTTTTTTTTTTTTTTTTGAGTTGAAGTCTCACTCTGTCTCTCAGGCTGGAGTGCACACTAATGGCCACCCCAGTGCCAACTTGCTGGGCTCCGGTGATCCTTCTGCCTCAGCCTTTCAAGTAGCCAGAACTACAGGCGCATGTTACCACACCCGGCTGATTTTTTGATTTATTGTAGAAACTAGGTCTCGCCATGTTGCCCAGGCTGTTCTCAAACCTGTGGGCTCAGGCAATCCTCTCACCTCGGCCTCCCAAAGTGCTGGGATTACAGGCTTGAGCCACTGCCCGGCCAGATGTTTGTTTTTTGTTTTTTAAAGAAACCTCCACACTCTATGTTGAATGTACCAGATTACATTCCCACAAACAGTTTCTTTTCTTTTTTTTTTTTTTTTTTTGAGTTGGAGTCTCACTCTGCCGCCCAGACTGGAGTGCAGTGGCTACTCCCGGTCACCGCAGTCTCGACCTGCTGGGCTCCTGCGATCCTTCCGCCTCAGCCTTCCGAGTAGCCGGAATTACAGGCATGCACTACCACGCCCAGCTGATTTTTTTGATTTATTGTAAAGATGAGGTCTCGCCAAGTTGGCCAGGCGGGTCTCGAACCCACGGGCTCAGGCAATTCACTCACCTCAGCCTCCCAAGGCGCGGGATTACAGGCTGAGCCATGGAGCCTGGCTCCCACAAACAGTTTCTAAGAGACTCCTTTTCTCTGCATCCTTGCCAGCATCTGTTATTTTTTTGGTCTTTTTTGTCTCCGTTATAACTGGGAGAAGATGATATCTCATTGTGATTTAGATTTGCACTCCCCCATGATTAGTGATGCTGAGCATTTTTCATATACCTGTTGGCCATGTGTATTTTTTTTTTTTTTGAGAAATGTCTATTCATGTTTTTTTGTGCATTTTTAATGTTTTTTTTGTTTTTACTGTTGAGATTTTTGAGCTCCTTGTATGTTCTGGATATTAGTTCCTTGTTGAATGAGTAATTTGCAGATACTTTAACCCACTCAAGAGGTTGCCTCTTCAGTCTGTTTATTGTTTCTTTTGTTGTACAGAAACTTTTTAGTTTAATATAGTTCCATTTGTCTGTATTTGTTTTTGTTACCCATGCTTTTGAGTTCTTAGCCATAAAATCTTTGCCTAGTCTTGAAGAATTTACTCTGTGTTTTCTTTTCAATAGTTCTATATTTTCAGGTCTTATGTGTAAATCTTTAATTCATCTTGAATTGGCTTTTGTATATGATGGGAGATAGGGGTCCAGTTTCATTTTTCTGTACATGCATATCAAGTATTCTCAGTACCATTTATGGAAGAGGGGTTCTTTCCCAACTATATATTTCTAGTTGCTTTAGCAAAGATCAGTTGGGTTTGCATAGGTGAATTTATTTCTGGGTTTTTCGCTCTGTTTCATTGGTCTGTGTGTCTCTTTGCACCAATTCCATTTTGTTTTGGGTACTATAGCCTTGTAATGTATTTCAAAGCAGGTAGTATAATGCCTCTAGCTTTGGTCTTTTGCTCAGGATTGCTTTGGCTATTCAGGTTCTTTTTTGGTTCCATATGGTATTTAGGATTGCTTTTTCTTTTTCTTTTTTTTTGAGTTGGAGTCTCACTTTGTTGCCCAGGCTGGAGGGCAGTGGCACGCTCACGGTCACCACAGCCTCTGCCTGCCGGGCTCTGGTGATCCTTCTGCCTCAGCCTTCCAAGTAGCTGGAACCACAGGTGCACGTTACCATGCCTAGTTAATTTTTTTTAATTTATTGTAGAGACGGGGTCTCAACAAGTTGCCCAGGCTGGTCTGGAATTTGTGGGCTCAGGCAATCCACTTGCCTCGGCCTCCCAAAGTGCTGGGATTACAGGTTGAGCCACCGAGCCTGGCCAGGATTGCTTTTTCTATTTCTGTCAGAAATGATGTTGGAATTGATAGGGATTGTAGTGATTCTATAGATTTCTTTGGGCAGTATGGTCATTTTAATGATATAATTCTTCTGATCCACGAACATGGGATTCTTTCTGTTTGTGTCCTCTTCAATTTCTTTGTAGGTTTCTTTGTAGGTATCTCCTTTTTTAGACTCAGAGTCTCACTCTGTTGCCCAGGTTGAGTGGCATGCTCATGGCTACCACAGCCTTGACCTGCTGGGCTCAGGAAATCCTTGCCCAGCCCTTTAGCCCATTTTCTTTTCTTTTTTTCTTTTTTTTGAGTCGGAGTCTCACTGTCACCCAGACTGGAGTGCAGTGCACGCTCACGGCCACCCCAACATCGGCCTGCTGGGCTCCAGCGATCCTTCCACCTCAGCCTTCGGAGTAGCCCGAACTATAGGCGCGCACTACCACGCCCCGCTAATTTTTTTTGATTTATTGTAGAGACGAGGTCTCACCAAGTTGCCTGGGCTGGTCTTGAACCTGAGGGCTCAGGTAACCACTCACCTCGGCCTCCCAAAGTGCTGGGATGACAGGCTGAGCCACTGAGCCTGGTCCTTAGCCCATTTTCCAATCAGGTTATTCGTTATTGAATTTTATGTGTTCCTTGATATATTTTGGAGATTAATTTCTCATCAGATACATAACTTGCAAATATTTTCTCTCATTCCTTGTGTTGCCTTTTCACTCTGTTGATTTGCCGTGAAAGAGATTTTTAGTTTGTAGTCCCAATTGTTTATTTTTGCTGTTGTTGTCTTTTGGTGTCATATGTATAAGATTACTGTCAAGACCAATATCATGAAGATTTTTCTCTATGTTTACTTGTAGAAACTTTATGGTTTCAAGTTTGTTTGTTTTTTTTGAGTTGAAGTCTCACTCTGTCACCCAGGCTGGAGTGCAGTGGCACACTCACGGCCACCACAGCGTCAACCTGGTGGAGTCTGGTGATACTTCCGCCTCAGCCTTTCAAGTAGCTGGAACTACAGGTGCATGCTACCACTCCCAGCTAAATTGTTTTGATTGATTGTAGAGACGAGGTCTCACCAAGTTGCCTGGGCTGATCTCGAACCCACAGGCTCGGGCAATCCACTCGCCTTGGCCACCCAAAATGCTGGGATTACGGGCTGAGCCACGGAGCCTGGCCTATGGTTTCAAGTTTTAAAGTTAAGTCTTTAATCCATTTCAAGTTGATTTTTGGGTATGGTATAAAATAAGAGTCCAATTTCATTCTTCTACATGTGGATATCCATTTTTCTCAGCACCATTTGTTCAAGAGACTATATCCTTCCCACACTGTGTATTCTTGGCACCCTTGTCAAAGATCAACTGATTGTATGTCTGTGGATTTATTTCTGGCCTCTGTTTCCTTATGCTTTTCAATATAAACAATATGTGTCTTACTTCTATAAGTAGAAAACAGTGAATTTAGTTCTTTTATTTGCCATCATATGCGATCATAGGTCTGTATTGCCTTGCTATTTTTCTCACCCACAAGTGTTAATTTCCTATGTTTTGCAATAATATCCAAACAAAGAAATTATATATAGTTTTCTGTACAGCTTCCCCTGTAGCTTAAGCTGCTGTGCCCACTGATCCTTGCTCAGGGATGCCAAGTCGGACAGTTCATATTGATGTGATTACTGATAGAACCAAAGTGTGTCTCATTTACAGGCTGCCAGGTAAACCCATAAAATCGTAGCATTTTGTTGAGGGATGTCTCCTGTCAGACTGAAACACCTAGTATTTCTGTCATATTTTGGACTAGAAAATAGGTGGATAATTTTCTAGTTTCATATGAAAAAAAAAATGGAGCATTCATGCAGAGAGAAAGAGAGACTACATGGTCAAGAGAGAGTTGAGATACCCAGAGTTGCTTGATTATTCACAACCTTCCGAACAGTAAGTGATTCATTTAGGTGGTCTAAGGAAATCTCTGTTTCTTGCAATCAAGAGTCTGCTAGTTCTTGCTGCTCGAAGTGTGGTTCAGAGACCAAACAGCCTTGGCATCGTGTGGGTGGTTGCTAGAAAATGCCTTATTTTAGGTCCCATTTCAGACCTATTGTATCAGAAGCTGCATTTCAGCAAGGTTCCCAGGTAATTTATATTTACATTAAAGGCTAGAAGCCCCTTTCTGTCTCTCCTTCCTTCCTTCCTTCCTTCCTTGCTTCCTTTTTGAGTCAGAGTCTCACTCTGTTGCCTAGGCTGGAGGGCAGTGGCACACTCACGGCCACCGCAGCCTCCACCTGCTGGGTTCCGGCGATCCTTCTGCCTCCGCCTTCCAAGTAGCTAGACCTACAGGTGTGTGCCACCACGCTCAGCTGCCCAGGCCGGTCTCGAAAGAAGTTCCTTTCTAGCATACCTGGTATACCAGACTTTTGTTATTTCTCATAACCCATCCTTTTCTTCTTCCATGATTGCATGACTGGTCACACTGGTGAGTTCCCAGCTCCACACTGACCTACCTCCTTTCCAGCTGAGTAAGATTCATTCTGGCCAACCGGATTGGAGGAGTGATAGGAGCTACTTCCAAGTCTTGCCTTTCAAATGACTAGGCTTTCTCTGCCTGTGAGATGGGGAGAAGTATGGCAGCCACCTAGGACCTACAGCTGGGAGTCACAAGTTGAAGATGTCAGGTCCCCTTACTGACCCAGCCCACCTCCCTCCGGACTGTTACTTAAGAGAAGAACAAACATCTCTCTTGTTTCAGCCTTTGCAAACTGGGCTGTCTTTAGCTCAGCTCAGCGTGTACACTAAGCAATAAAGCTAGATGAGCACATAGTCTCTTCAGAATTTAAATGTTTAGCTCATTAATCGTGCTGGGTGGAAAC
The DNA here is from genome assembly GCF_000164805.1 of Carlito syrichta. Lineage (NCBI taxonomy): Eukaryota > Metazoa > Chordata > Mammalia > Primates > Tarsiidae > Carlito > Carlito syrichta. The sequence continues at coordinate 106,682 of NW_007248582.1, forward strand.
AGCATTTGACTTTATCTGCTTCTGTTGCCTACATAGAAATAGGCATGAAATGATTAAAAACCCCTAGTGAGGGTAGAAATGTAGCTCAGAAATCAGCTGTAGAATAATTGGTTTTTGATTAATGGGCAAAGATGATCTGATATTAATTTTCACCCCGAGGTTCTCTCTCTTTTTCTCTCTCTCTCTCTCTCTCTCTTTTTCTTTCTCTTTCTTTAGTTGGAGTCTCACTCTGTCGCCCAGGCTGGAGTACAGTGGTATGCTCATGGCCACCCCAGCGTCGACCCACTGGTCTCCGGTGATCCTTCCGCCTCAGCCTTCCAAGTAGCTGGAACTACAGGCGTGGGCTACCATGCCTGGCTAATTTTTGTATTTATTGTAGAGACGAGGTCTCACCATGTTGCCCAGGCTGGTCTCGAACCTGTGGGCTCAGGAAATTCTCTCACCTCTGCCTCCCAAAATGCTGGGATTACAGGTGCAAGCCACTGCACCCAGCTAAAAATATGAACTTTTAGTAATGTTTGTCAGAGGCTTTGCAGTACCTCATGGCTCTACTGTGTTACAAGGAAATAACCAAATCCATGTGGACCTTGGAGCATTTTGAGACACAGAATTGCGGAACTACTTGGAACCAGGATGACAAAACGAAGACTCTTCTCAGTGATGGAGATTTTTCTTAATCGTTCTTGGCTAAAGGTTGTATTAATGCCTAAGTATAGAGTTGCAAGAGATAAAATACCGAATGCATAATGCCAGATGTATAATTGTTATACATCTTAATTGTGCTTTGTGGTGTTTGTGTGTTTATATTTGAGGATACTGTAGAAAATAAGCAGACCCATTAAATGGCACCCATGACTGACTGGGGTCTAAGAAGGTCTCACTCCCGTTCGCTTGGGGCACGAAACTCACTCGTCTCCCCTGGAAGCGTCCACCAAGGCTAAAGCCAGAGAATACAGGAAGGGAAATGATGACGATTGCAGTTCCCCCTCTTTTCTGACTCCTTTCTGAAGCTAAGCACTCCACGACATGTCTCCCACTCCCCCCAGTCTTCCTCTCTAGATTCCATCCGTGGCTTTGTCATCTTCCAATGTCAACTTTCTCATTTTTTCTCAGTGTCAAAGTTTCTATTGGTGGGGAGGGGAACTAACTTACCTTTTCCACTCTCGATCAGGAGGTTTTATGGCTTTCTTCTAGGTGCCCAGGCATGACGATGGATTCAGTTTATGGTTGAAACAGATTGAAAGTCATTTTAAATTCTTATGACTTAGTACCCTTGTCTAACATCAGACTCAGTCATTTATTAGTGCTTTTATCTCTAATTTGAGGGCAAATTTTTTTGTTTTTTGGAATTGGAGTCTCAATCTGTCACCCAGGCTGGAGTGCAGTGGCACACGCACGGCCACTGCAGCCTTGATCCGCTGGGCTCTGGAGATCCTTCTGCCTCAGCCTTCCAAGTACCCAGAACTACAGGCACGCACTACCATGCCCTGATAACTTTTTTGATTTATTGTAGAGACGAGGTCTCTACAAGTTGCCCGGGCTGGTCTCGAACGCGCAGGCTCAGGCAATCCACTCACCTCAGCCTCTCAAAGTGGGGGATTACAGGCTGAGCCACCAAGCCCGGCCTTGAAGGCAATTTGTATCCTGTCTTTGGGACTGATGGCTAAGATACCAAAACTATGACAACTATCTACTCGCCACAGTTCATAAAACACTTTTCATATGCCTTCCCTTATTATTATTATTATTATTTTGGCGGAGGGGGGTCAGAGTCTCACTCTGTCGCCCAGGCAGGAGTGCAATGGCACACTTATGGTCACTGCAGCCTCGACCTGCTGGAATCAGGCTATTGTTCCGTCTCAGTTTCCCGAGTTGCTGGGACTATAGGTGTGTGCCACCACACCCGTCTAATTTTTGATTTGTTGTGGAGATGAGCTCTCACTAATTTTCCCAGGCTGGTCTTGAGCCCCTGGACTCAGGCAAGCCTCTTGCCTCAGCCTCCCAAAGTGCTGGACTTCTAGGTGTGAGCCACCGCACCCAGCTATTATTATTATTCAATCTTCTTTACAGATGTGTAAATTGAGCTCTTAGATAGGTAATTTGCCCAAAACACAAAGCTAGAAACTCAGATTGAGGTAGTTTTATCTCAAACCCAAGTTCTTTCCATTACTGTACATAATATGATCATGGTTATAGCCATTATCACCACCATCATCATGGCAGCCATCAATGACTCAGTTCTTACTGTGTTGACGCACACAAAGGTTGATTATGTTGTAAGGATTATGTTTAATCCTTGTAACAGTCCTCATGGTCCTTTATCAATTAGGAAAGCTTTCAACTTTGAGTAGCATAAAACCCAACCAATTGTGGCTTAAATAAACAGGGGATTTTTATTGAATAAAAGTCCAGAAGCGGGAGAGTCCTGGACTTGGTTTGGTGACTCAGTGGTATCGGGGTTTAGGTCTAGCCTCTTGGAGTTGTATTTCTGGCTATATTCCTGGCTGTATTCTGACCACAGTAGGCTAGAGCATTGCGCCATCACATGACTGCATTTAAAAGCAGGAGCCAGAACAAAGCTGGTCTCTTCCCAAGCCTTTCTCTTACCAAGGGAAGCTCCTTAGATGACTTTTCTTTTCATCTTATCTCATCTCAGTCATGCTTATCCTAGCTTTGCCCTGTGCCCACCTTCCTTGTGATCAAGGAATTTCTGCTCAGGAACTAAACAAGACTTGGATCTCACTATGGGCTTGGCTGCATAAAGGCACCCAGCAGAATGGAATCTAGCCCATCCTCTGCACAGCCCACATACCACGCAGTGTGCCCTCACTGTGTCAGTCCAGAGGAAGGGGGTCAGATTTTGCAATTTGCTTATTGGGCTGCATTTTTGCAAATTATAGGAAAGCTCATTTACCAGCTAGGTAGGTGTGGCCCCGGTGTATTAGTGAAGAAGTGGCGGTGGTGGTGGAGGGGTGAAGTTTGGCATTTTTGTAGTTGTGCCATGGGTCTGCCACTGGAAGTTATTAAAATAGTCCCATATTAAAGATGAAGAAATCAAGGCATGGGGAAACTAAATAATTTGCTAAGGTTACATAGCTGCTAACTCACAACGTAGAAGTTGAAAATTAGCTGTCTTTAACTCTGAGGCCTAGAGTACCATCACTAGTATGTTTTTCTTTAAAAAAAAGAAAAAAGAAAACCAATATTAGCCCTACAAATTGACAGACTCACAATCCTAAAGGCTATATACAATTGATTTTTGAAGGAACTAGATTTCTGACTAACAAAAATGGGAAACTGATCAAACTGCTGAAATGACTAAATCAGGTCTTCCAGGATGCCGATGGGGCAAACGATAGTGAACATTCTACATATGGGTAAAAATTCTTAGAGGATTTCGGCCTTTACTGACTTGTAAGGAGAATCAACCTGTCAGAAGAATTAGAAATTCTAACCCTCGCTGCCAAATCTATCAACGATTTCCTTTGTGACAATCTATATTCACTTACTTTCATTTTTTCCTCAGGCTAATAATTTATGTCAGCTGGAGCTCAGTGTTTTATGAACCAAGGGTGAAATTATTAAATTTTATTGTTTGTGATTCCTTCCTTAAGTTATATTCCTATAATTGCAAACTTACTGCATTCCCCAAACTCTATTTTGAATTTATTACTAGCCTTCTTACTGCCTTTTTAGATCTCAGAAGTAAACTTCAAATATTTACAAATCTCAATTTCATGTTTTCCCTTTCATAAATCTGTGGGCAAATTCGGTGCTGGAGACAGAGAGTAATAAATCTGGATATTTATGTATTGTGCCAGCAGGCGCTGCACAAACTTCCCTGCGTAGCTTGGTCAATGAGCCTCAGTCTTGACCTGTAACACTGGTTCTAGTCTAATCCCGAGGTTCATATTAACAGAATCATTATAAAACATCTGGTGACTTGTATATACAAAAACCCTTCCCTCAGTCATAATTTGCAATCAGACAAGTTTAGTGGGCACATATGCTCTCCATGTTAGCAAAGGAAAGTGCATCAGTGGTGTTTACTTACATGTATTACACCTACCTTTGAAGAGAGGGACATAGTGGTAACCTGCCCCTAGCTTTAAGGTTATGACCAAGCCTGTAAGTAACATTAACAGCGATTATTTTTTAAGGTTTCTCATTCCAAGCATATTTAATATGCTTCAAAAAATGAAATATAAAAGTTCTAGAAGAAAACACAGTAGAATCAAGAAACAATTTTACAGTAGAGAAGACCTTAAACATGATGAAAGATCTGTAAGTTGTAAATGAAAGGCTGCTAAAATTGACTATGTAAAAATGAAATGTTTAGATGGCAACATCCAAAACAAAGTCAAAGACAAATGACAAACTGAAGACAAATGTATCCATTTCATGTAACAAAGGGCTATTTTTAAATATGCAAAAAGAGCTTATAAATGAATGTGAAAAATATGAATAACAATTATAAAATCAGATAAAAACCATGAATAGGAAGTTTATAGATAAACTAATACAAATGGTGAAAGAGGAAAAAAAAATACCAGATTCAACAGCATATATAATTCAAGAAATGGGAATTAAAACAACAAGGTTTTTTTCCCCCCAGCTGTTAGATTGGCAACAATTAGAAAGTTGTAACAAAACCCAGTGTTGGCAAGGGTGTGATCAATAGTCCCTTTGATATATTATTGGTGATTGGTGAGAGAATAAACTAGTGGAGCATTTAATAAGGCAATTTGGTAGGATCTATTAAAATGTAAAACACAGGAGTACCCTTTGACTTGGCAATTCTGCTTATAAAAATCTATTTTCCAGTGGCTCGAGCCTATAATCCCAGCACTTTGGGAGGCCAAGGTGAGAGGATCACCTGAGCCCAGGGGTTCGAGACCAGCCTGGGTAACTTGGTGAGCTCTCATCTCTACGATAGAGCAAAAAATTAGCCAGGCATGGGAGTGTGCACCTGTAGTTCCGGCTACTTGAAAGGCTAAGGGTAGAAGTATCGCCTGAGCCCAGCAGGTCAATGCTGGGATGGCTGTGAGCCTGCTCCTGCACTCAAGCCTGGGCGATGAAGTGAGAATCTGACTCAAAAAATTAAAATAAATAAATAAATAATCTATTCTCCCTGCCCTGTATGCAAATACATATGTGTGTGAGAGCTTATCTAGCATTGTTTGTACTTTCTAAAAGCTGTAAACATCTTTCTTGTCCATCAGTTGCACACAATTTTCCTACAGTGGAAAGTAGGAAATGTATGTAGCCCATTCAAAAGATCATTAGCTTTGTATGTCCAAGACTAGAGGGAATTCTCTTTAATCATTCATTACCTGCTTATCTGGTATTTGGCTCCTTGCAATAACAAGATTGTTATATAAAAGCCATCATAACATGAAAATATGCACTAAATAACTGGCCATCCAGATCTTCTTCCTTGTTATCCCTGCCCATCAGATGATAGGAACAGCTCAAATCATGCACATAACAGATGTCTGTTAGTCTTAGTCTCATCAACAAGTAAAGAAGACAAAAACATTGACAATGATGACAAGAGCCGCACTTCAAAAGAAAATAATTTGGATGTCACAGGATTTTTAACCAATCCTTGAGAAAGCTGATAAAGCTCAGAAATAGTTTTGCACAAATGACTCTCCTTAAATAATGCTGTGCAAATTAAACGAGAATGGAAAGATATTATACTGAGTTACAAATGTACAATTTGTACAGGGAAGGACTAGATCCCTCAACCCCAGCTACTCTGGATTTCTTTTATTCTTCTAAGAAGTTCCATATGGTCGCAATTAAAATCTAAATTTTGGTCGAGCTCAGTGGCTTAGCCTGTCATCACAGCACTTTGGGAGGCTGAGGTGAGTGGATGGTGTGAGCCCGCGGGTTCGAGACCCGCCAGGGCAACTTGGTGAGACCTCATCTCTACAATAAATCAAAAACTAGCGGGGCATGGTAGCACACACCTGTAGTTCCAGCTACTTGAAAGGCTGAAGCGGAAGGATCGCTGGAGCCCAGCAGGTCGAGGCTGCGGTGGCCGGGAGCGGCCACTGCACTCCAGTCTGGGTGACAGAGTGAGACTCCAACTCAAAAAAAAAAATTCTAAATTTTGTTTGAAATGCGACATTTATTTTTCATGATTTTTAGTTTTTAAAAAAATTCAGTCCCTGCAAAAGCACTTTCTCTTAACTATACTTTAGTCCCAGTTTTAAGAGGCCTTTTTTCAACTCCTGTTATCTTGGTATATTTACTACATATCCTTAAGGGAATAGAATAGTTTCCTCCTGCCTGGATAAAAGTTTTAAAATTAGGTATGTATACCTTACAAGCATATGAATGTTTGTGTATACATAGAACATACTTGGTAAAACACACAAGAAACTATGAATAGCAGTACCTCTGGTGAGAGAAACATTGAGAACTGTAGAATTGAGAGAGACATTTATGTTTTACTATTATTTCTTGGTATAATTTTTGAATCATTAAATGTGAGCATAGAATCATTCTATAATTTAAAAATCTACCTAACACATTTAACTAATTAACACAGAATTAGAATGAAGATCAGAACGAATTCTATCAACAGGTGTTTTCAATCATTATTGAAGACTATCTTATTATTCAATAAGAAATCACACAGGGTGAATAAGAAAGCAAGTATTTTGCCTAAAACAACCCTGTAGCTCTAATAAAACCTCCCCTCATTGTGAGATCAGGACCAATCATCCACACAAAGGTATCCTTTGATCACAGTTACATGTATAAGGGATTCATACGTCCATATTTCTTCTCTTGTCTTTCATTTCCAGCATCTCATAAGCGAGTCATCTCAATTTCCCCATTGGAAAGTGTTTCCCTGCCAGAGCGAATTAGGTATATTTTGGAGTTTTCTCAGCTTTTCTAGATATGTAAACGTGTCCATGCAGGGGTGGAGGTCAAGAACAGATACTACGCACGCTTCCTTGGAAGACCCTTTGCCTTTCTTAGAAATCTTGTCTTTCGTAGACTTCCCTCTTTCTTCCTTTTCCCCTTTCTATCCTCGCTCCTGAACTCAACACAGCCTGAGGCCTCTGAAGCAGGTACCCTGGTTGTCATCACTAGCCTTGCTAGCCTTCTCAGCCCACAGGTTCCGAGCTAGCCCTGAGCATGGCCTGCCTCTGCCAACCACTCCAGGTTGTATGGTTACAGGACTGGAGTTGTCCCAACCCTTTACTTAGCTAGTTGCTATTCATGGGTAATATGTCCCGAATGCTTGCCCTAGGCACTGTGCTGAGGTCTTTTTTCAAGAAGGGTTCTCAAAATCTTTCTCATTTTACAGATGAAGCAATGGCAAAAATAGCATGATTCGATCCAGGAGGCTACAGCACTACAGCACAACTTTCAAGGCACCCCACTTCCAATCAATCCATCAGTAAGATTTGTCTAGAATCCAAGCATTTCTTACTCCTTTCTTTGTTACGGCTCTAGTCGCTGCCCCTACCATCTCTTGCCTGGGTCATTGCACGAGAAGGACCTCCAACTGGTCTTCTTTCTTTTGCCCGAGTCCCCTTCTTAAATATCTTTACATGTGAGCCATGGCATATTGCTCCTCTGTGTACCATTTTACCGTAAAGACAAACGCAATGCTTGAAATGGCCCTTACGGCCCTGAGTGATTTTCCTCTACCTCTCTGAAATCATGTGCTCTGTGTCCCTTGGTTGCCTGTGCTTTACTCACACTACTTGGACAGCTCCTGATTTCTGAATTTTAGAAAAGAGACAAATTTCATTTCATTGATGTGCTCAAATGACTTTGCTTTTCAATAAATAGGGACAAATGTTGCAATGTAGGTTTGTTTACTGTCTGTCTACTCCCAGTGGAATGCCAGTTCTCAAAGGTCAGAAGCTATCTGTTGTGTTCACTATTGTTTCTGGTGTCTAGAGCAGTGCCTGGTACATAGTATGTGTTCAGAAATATTTGTTGAATTTATGAGTGGACAAATGGGACAAAAAAGCAACAACATGTGCTTTGGAATCAGATAGAACTGGGTTAAAATTTTGGCTTTATTGAGTATTATATGGGTTACTTAGTATAATATTTTTCCTTTTCTGAATATCACTTTCACCTTGTACAAAACTGGAATAGAGAGTGTGATCACAAAGATTTTTGAGAATATTTAGTGATATCACAAATGTCACGTGCCTGGTATAAAGTAGAGTTTCTATACATTCTAGCTATTTCTAGTCCCTTCTCTTCCAATTTTCCTACAAAGGAGGAGATGGAGGGAGAGGAATATTAAAAGGGAAACTGATATTCACTGAAGTCATTTAATAAATATTTCTTGAGCATCTACCATGTTATAGACACTGAAGACACAAAGATGCATGAGTTATTATGCATACACTCAAGGAACTCATTTTAGTATAATGATTTCTTTATTAAACCAAGAATAATAAGATATGTATAAATGAAAAGTTCTCCTCCTAGAGTATGAAAATATTAATCCTGTATTAACCACTATTCTCCCTTGTACCTGTAAAAACTGTATCTTAATAGTCTTAGTTTTAGGTTGGGCATGGTGGCTCATACTTGTAATCCCAGCACTTTTGGAGGCTGCAGTGATGGGATTGATTGAGCTCGAGTTCTGGGCAACATGATGAGATCTCATCTCTGCAGAAATCAACAAATTAGCTGGATGTGGTGGCTCATGCCTGTATTCCCAGCTACTTGGAAGGCTGAGGCAGAAGGATCACCTGAGCCTTGAAGGCGAAGGCTGCTATGAGCCATGAGCATGCCACTACACTCTAGTCTGGGTGACAGAGTGAGACCCTGACTCAAAAAATATATATAATTCTTCATTTTTACATTTTTCAATTACATTTCACATTTATAGCTAAACATTCTGGTAAACATGACAATCTTTATCCATTTAGATAAATCAGTATCACTGAATTTTTCAGGTTTCTTTTTCCTTCCTAGTAATACCACATTAAGTTTGCAGTTTTAAAACAAATACTATGAAAATGGCTTTTAAAAAGTTTATTTTTAGGACTGTAAATTCTTTTTTAATGAACTAATAACAAAAGGTGTTTTTTAAATGGCAGGCATTAAGAAAATATTTACCCATTTGAAAACACCTTTCATTTTCACTTACCATGGTATGTTCTTTCATTTTTAATTTACTACAGTATGTTCATTAAACAGAGAATCATTGTAGATCTGTGCACAGTTCAGAAAAGTGAATATCAATGAATTATAGTACACACAACTGTTGAATGGTCCCTAAATTGTTATTACTATCATTTCAATTATTTATGTAGTGAACCGTATAATATAACAATAACATTATAAGGTAAATACAGACCTTAGAGCCCTGATGGGCTGCTTCTTCCTCCAGATCCTACTTATAATTAACCAAACGTCGGAATTCCAAGTCTTATTGAGAAAGATTTCACTCGCTTTTGAATTGTATCAGCTCCTTCTCTGAGTCTCCCTACTGTACTCCACATCTGATGAAACATTTATTTGAACAAACAAAATACATATGTACAAATAAATACAAATGTCAGGGGCTGACACAAATGCAAACACATGTCTTTACCCATGCCCACTGGGACAGCATGACAGGCTAAACAACATTTTGAATGGAAACTACATAAAGCATCAAGCTCTGAAGAGAATGACCAGATGAAAGCACGGTCATCAATTTAATGACTTCAGGAAATACACTTCTCTTTGTGTAGAATTGTGTGAGCCTTTGAGAACTCACAGTGGCAAGACAGGTAACCAAGGAATGGCTGCCTGGCAGCTGTGCATGCCAAGGGGAGTGGCAGACTGATGGGGCAGTCTTCCAGCCCCATCACCCGACCCCGCTGCTCGACGGTGAAAAAATTAAGGACGAGTTTCTGAATCTCCCTTTCCCGAGAAGCCAGGAAACCAATCATTGCCCGACCACTTTGTGGGGCCATTAACAGAGCCTCCAACTCCATCTCTGTCCAGATGAAAGCACAAAGAAAATAATTTTTCATCTGAAGAATCACCTTAAGATCCCCAAATGGAAAGTAAGGGGAGCAGTAAACCTCTTAAACACCAGTTTGGCAGCTCTAACACGGGGCATTAAGGTAAGAAGGTTATTTATGACAAAAGAAGAGAGGAGACAGAAGAATTCCAAAGCGAGAGGAGGTAGGACAGAGAGAATTGGAGGCTGGCTTGTACTCACCCCTGTCCCCTTCAAATGCGGAGAGAAATGATTTCAATAAGAAACCAGATGTCACCATGTGGCTCAAAGACAAACCTTCAGTGAACTCCTCTTCCAGGCAATTCAGGCAAGGTCTATGCTTTCTCCCGCATACAAAAGACGATGACCTCAGATTGTCAACTTTGCCTGCAAGAACCTGGCAGTAGGATGTTTACTTTGGGGCTGTGTGAAGTTCACATCCTTGCCCTCATCAGCATTCAGTCTTTTTATATATATATAAATTTGGCATGAGGATGTTCTCCATCAGACTTCAGATGATGAGGGTATTTAACTTTGAAATTTAGGATTCACTTTTTTATTTTTTTTTTTAAGTAGGACTCTCACTCTTGCCCAGGCTGGATAACCTCATAATGCTCATAACGACTACAGCCACGACCTGCTGGGCTCAGTTTTCCAAGTATAGCTGGAACCACAGGCACACACCACCATACCCAGCTAATTTTAGGTCTCACCAAGTTGCCCAGGCTGGTCTCAAACCCCTGAACTCAGGCAATCCACTCGCCTCTGCCTCCCAAAGTACTGGGATTACAAGCGTGAACCACTGCACCTGGCAAGGATTCACTTTGCAGATCTACCCTCCCACTCTATTTTATTTTCCTTCCCTGAGATTTAAAGCTGAGAGTAGAGTAAGGAAAGAAGTTATGTGTTCTTCTCTGGGGTATTATTCTCCCATTCTCTCTGCTTCCCTTGGGAGGAGGGTAACTGGTAAGTCTTTTTTTAAAAAATGTTTATCTACTTATTTTAGAGTCGTGGGGTGCATGTGAGGATTTGCTACATAGGTGCATTGTGTGAGGGTGAGGTTTGGGCTTATCGTGAGTACCCTCCCTCCCCCTGGTAGTAGACATGGGGCCCAGCGGGTGGTTGTGTGCCCGTTATCCCTCCTCCCTCCTTCCCTCCTTTAGCCAGTGCTCAGCGTCTGTTGTTCCCACTGTTGTGCTCACATACTCAATGTTTAGTGCCTGCTTATGAGTGAGAACATGCGGTATTCAGTTTTTTGTTTCTGTGATCGTTCACTTAGAATGATGGTCTCCAGCTGCATCCATGTTGCTGCAGTGGGCATGGTTTTGTTTTATGGCTGCATCGTAGTCCATCGTGCATACATATCACACTGTCTTTATCCAGTCCACATTTGATGAGCATCTTGGTTGCTTTCACGTTTTTGGCTGTTGTGAATAATGCTGCAGTGAAATACATGTGCAGGTGTCTCTTTGGTAGAGTGATTTATGTTCCTTTGGGTCTCTTGCCAGGAGTGGGATTGCTGGATCCTATGGTAGCTCAATTCTTAGTTATTTGGGAAAATGTCACACCGCTGTCCACAAAGGTTGAACTGGCTTGCTGTGGGGTAATGGTCTGGATATTGCCTCCCCCTGTCTCTGGCTTCTTTCTGCCCCCCTCCCCCGGAGAACAGCCTCTGGCCAAGGCTGGTCTATGATATGTGCATTCCTAGTAACGAGTCATGGGGTGCAGGTGTCCAGGCAAAACTGAAAGCAACGTGGGTACAGTGTGTAATCAATGTAATTGAAATTTGATTAATTAACTTGCTTGCCTATAAAACTGTTTGCTGTATTGGCCTGAGATGCAATTTCTTTCTTCACCGATGGGCTGCCATCGTTGCCTCATGGGCAGATACTTTCCTCACCGATCAGTCACCATCAGAGCCTCCTATAAGTTCTATTAAACCAGTGTTTTTTCCTACTGGATCTCTGAATGTCTTCTTTGAAATATGCAAATAACCTTACGTGCAAGCCCTCTTAGATTTGGGGCTGCCATGTTACATTTACATTCCCACCAACAGTGTAGAAGCGTTCCCTTTTCTGCACTCCTCACCAGCACCTGTTGTTTTTTGACCTTTTAGCGATAGCCATCCCTATGGGTGTGAGATGGTATCTCATTGTAGTTGTGATTTGCAGAGAAACAGCATTTTTTCATGTTTGTTGGCTGCTTGAATGTCCGTTGAGAAGTGTCTGTTCATGTCCTTGGCCCACTTTTTAATGGGGTTATTTGTTTTTTCCCATCAATTTGTTTGAGTTCCTTCAACCGTCATCCAGGCTGGCATGCAGTAGCACCATCATGGCTCACTAAAGCCTCAACCTTCTGGGCTCAGGCAATCCTGCTTCCACCTCCTCTTCCTCACCTCCCACTAGCTGGGACTGTAGGCATGCACTATCACAACTAGCTAATTCTTTTATTTGTCTGTTTCTTTCAGAGCTGAGGTCTCACTATGTTGCCTAGGCTGATCTCACGTAGTCCTCTCACCTTGGCCTCCCAGAGTGTGCTGGGATAACAGGCGTGAATTGCTGTGCCCTGTCATATGTAAGGTAAGTCTTGATGAGACTGTTTTGTGTTTCCGGGCTCCCCTCTGGAATTAAGTTCCTCTGGACTCATCTTGACCATGCTCCAGTCAGGAAACGTGATCTTTCTAATTCTCAGGCAGGTCAGCACTTTCTGCTGAACAAAGGTCTTCTAGATTCTGGACCTCAAGTGAGGGAAGCCCGGGCGGCTTCAAAGACAAATGATGGCCTTAATCATTTTCGAAGGTATCATTTTCACCTGGAAGGGACTCGAGGAGGCAACAAGACACTCAATGAATATTTATGAGCGAACTGAGAAAGCTCTTTCTTTCCCCTATGGTTGCTGAAAGCTGCATCCCTTTCAGGAACCAAGGATTCCCAGCCGGGGAGGAAGGAAGGGCCGAGATGCAAAGGGACTGAGGAAGAGTAGGAAGCGAATTCCAACCAGTTGGCTCCTCTGGGAAGAGTGGCAATGAAACCCTCTCCTTCATTCTCTTAGAGAAAATTGGAGCCAGAAGAGGTGCCCTCTGTCACACGTGCTAGTGTTGGGAGAAGTTTCATCAGGGGACCAGAGAGCACATTCACAGACCCTTGGCTACTTGTACTGCCCAACTGCTAGCTTGCTTCGCTCTAAATCAATCTTCTCTCTTTATCCAGGACCAAATATGTGGAGGGAGGATACTGGCCACCATGATCTGATGCTCCTCACAGACAGAGGACCAGTGTTCCACTGGGGGCCTCTTTCCTGGGCAGGGCAAGAGTGGCCATGCCACATGGTGGGGGCAGGAGGCTTCCTGTGCTGTAGCTACAGATTGATGTGGCATTTGATTGGTCCAGATTCTCCAGAGGCTTGGAGGGGGCGGGGTGTGGGATGGGAAAACCAGGGGACTGAGGAGTTGGTCCTGGTCTGACGGACTGGGATCCTGGTCTGACTGACCGGGATCCTGGGACCACTCCCACTACCAATGTTCATGGTTCCCAAACTTTTTAAAGAGTCTTTTACAGAGGAAAGTTTATAAAGAACTTTAATATATGAAACAGGGCCGGCCTCGGTGGCTCAGCCTGTCATCCCAGCATTTTGGGAGGCCGAGGCGCGTGGATTGCCTGAGCCCGCAGGTTCGAGACCAGCCCAGGCAACTTGGCAAGACATAGTCTCTACAATCAATTGGAAATTAGCCAGGTGTGGTAGCCCATGTCTGTAGTTCCGGTTACTTGGAAGGCTGAGGCAGAAGGATTGTGGAGCCCAGCAGGTCAATGCAGGAGTGGCTGTGAGCGTGCCACTGCACTCCAGCCTGGGCGATGGAGTAAGATCCCAACCCCAAAAAAAAAAAAAAAAAAAAATATATATATATATATATATATATATATATATATATGAAAAAAATATATACCCCTTGTTGAAGGGGTTGGGGACATGGAGTATACCCTTTTCTCTCCCTCCCAGACTGGGAGGAAGGATGGGACGGGAGGAGGTAGGGTGCAGGTGTTGAGAGTGGCTCCCCGGCTTATTTGGAGGGCCCCCCAAACTCTTCAGGACAATCTGAAAACCAACGGACTCGGGGATTTCTAAAGCCTCGTTCAATCTTTAAATCTCATGATGTCAGCTATCTTCCTTCTGAAGTGCTGGTATTGACAACTGGCACGTTTGGAAGCAGAGGGGGAATGAAGGAGGAAGGCAGGGAGGGGAAGAGTCATCCATATAAATGCGGGACTTGCAGGGCAGCAGTCCCAGACTGGAAGAATGTCTCCAGGTCTCAGCCGCCTTCAGCATGCTGTGTCCCTGTTTGTCTTGGCCTCTTTTGGCCGTGAGCAGCAGCAGCAGCATACACGAAGCTGCTTCGTTTCCTCAGCAACAAGCCCAGGTCGTGGATGTCCCCTCCCCTGGTGAGGTACCCGAGGGGGCAGCGATTGGAGTGTCACAGCGTTGCCAGCGACAGGCCGACGGTAGGACCAAATTAGGGAAAGTTCACCCGGAGGATCCCTGGCCAAACTGCATCCGCGACGCTCAGTCAGCAAAATCAGGGCAAGTGTGTGTAATCCTGTATAGCCGAGGATGGTATGTGCTCCGCCAGCCACGCAGGAAAAGGGATAATCAAGCGGGACATGGTTCCTTAATAAGTGTAAAACTAAACATCATCAGAAAGCTGCAACACAATACCAGGGACTGGAAGTGGTTAGGGATGTGATTACAGAAAGGGCATCAGTATAAGATGTCACTTCTCACAAAGATCCAAGAAAACGTCTAGCATTCGTTTTTATAAACAAAGCCCTAGCACACTGGAGTTATTTCTTATTTCAAACATGTAGTCATACTACCTTTATTTAGAACACGGGCGAGGAGATTGGAAGGGTATATAAATCTGGGACAGACTTGGTAGGTATGGCACTCCTCAGAAGAGTAGAATGCAGGGTCCCTTCTGAACAAACACAGGGCAATCCGGCTCTAAACACTGTCTATCTTTGTATTACAAGGTACAGTCGTTGTGTTCCAAATTCTTCTTCCAACGATCAGATCCAGATTTTCCAGCTCATGAAACAATGGAGTGGAGTCATTTCTATAAAAACCAGGAGAGACCATTAGAACAATATTGCAGACCACTCACTACGAGTCACGGAGAGCAATGGATTTGAGTGGGACCCACACACGGACACAGAATCATGTAGAATGTCGTCTCTACAAGGAAAATATTAGAAGCAAAAATGATACACTAGTCTATGAATAAAAGACAACATGAATCAAATAGCTTCTCTAGAGCCAACTACTGCTGCTGCTACACAGTGGAGCTTTGTGTGTGTGTGTGTGTGTGTGTGTGTGTGTGTGTGTGTTTCCTTTCAATTCCTGGCATCAGTCTAAGAACCGCGGTTGCGGCTTGTGTCTCTGCCTCAGCATGCCAATCTAGGGTGTTGCTGTTTAGAGCAGTTAGCCTGTTGGGAACAAAAGGTATTTGATCTTCTCTCTTTTCCTAAAGCTCAGGCTACCTAAATGTGGCTTGGCTTTGTGGTGAGAAACACGCCGAACAGTTGGAAAGGGCAGAGCCAGTTGGAAAGGGCAGAGCTTAAAATATAAGGGTGCCAGTTCATTGTTGGCGACCACACTTTCCCTTGCGGTAAAAATCTTACAGACAAGAATGAGCCTACATTTATCCAAATGCATGCTCCCTTCAGTGCGTTCCCTAAGGGTGGAAGGTGGGAAGAGGAAAAGGCAGGGGAGGCCTGGGTTATACAAACTGAGGGGGCTGTCCTCTCTTTGCATTTCTCCTGTGGAGTGCGTTCGTCTGTGAGCGGGAAAGGAATGAAGCTTTTCTACTCACAGAAACATGTGGGATGGTAAGGAGGGAGAAGAAAATCACATGGGCGATGTATATTTTTTGGCACAGCCAATACTTTTTAGTGAAATTCTAAGCACCTGGATGTTTTTGAATTGTATCAGGGCCTTTTCACTTGCACTGATGAAAACTGTACATACTTACCTTGTCCAAAAAAACAAAAACAAAAACACCCTTAAACATTTCCTGTGCTACTGGGACACATTCTACGAGTGGGAGGATATGGACTAGATGTGGTGGCTCACGCCTATAAACCCCAGCACTTTGGGAGACCGAGGTGAGAGAATTACCTGAGCCCATGGGTTCAAGACCAGCCTGAGCAACTTGGGAAGACCTCATCTCTACAATAAGTCAAAAATTGCCGGGCGTGGTGGCACATGCCTGTAGTTCCAGCTACTTGGAAGGCTGAGGTGGATGGATTGCCCGAGCCCAGCAAGTTGAGGCTGCGGTGGCAGTGAGTGCCGCTGCACTCCAACCTGGGTGACAGAGTGAGAGTGCAACTCAAAAAAAAAAAAAAAAAAAAAAAAAAAAGGAAGGACTATGGAATTAGATGGGAAAATTCACTTCACTAGAGACCTCCAGAACTGAATGGAACCTGAGTAAAGTATTTCATTGATCTAGGACCTATCTCAAGAGAAAAAGGAGACTTTATAGGCTATTAATCATAAATCATCATGCACGCATATCCTAGTATCTTTGGGGTACATTGACTTCTGTTTACATAAGTAGGGAAAGGCGAGTGGTTGGTTGTAGGTTCAATGGCAAACCAATGCAAAGAAATGAGTATATATTTCCTTTGTAAATGGAATAACAGTGCTATAATGCTGATTTTTTTTTTTTTTTGGAATCAGAGTCTCCCTCTGTCACCCAGGATGGAGTGCAGTGGCAGGTTCCCAGCCACCACAGCCTCGACCTGATGGGCTCAGGCAATCCTTCCGCCTCAGCCTTCCAAGTAGCTGGAACTACAGGCAAGTGCCACTACGCCTAGCTAATTTTCAAAAAATTTATTGTGGAGTTGAGGTCTCGCTAAGCTGCCCATGCTGGTCTCGAACTCATGGGCTCAGGCAATCCTCTCACCTTGGCCTCCCAAAATGTTGAGATTACAGGCTTGAGCCAGCGCACCTGGCCTATAATGCTGATCTTGAACATTAACATTTTGCCTCTAACTATGGATAATCAGATGTTGATGCAAGTGGAGGTTCAATCTTGATTCAAGATTCAGGTTCAAGTGGAGTGAATTGCGGGGGGCCAGTTAGCCTTCAGAGGATCCTAGCTAAGAGTGGCGCTCAGAGCCCACAAGCATCCATCAAAGGGTCATTCAATCCAAGGAAAAACACTCTGCTTCTTCTGCAAACACAGCTTCAGAATAAGTTCCCCAGCCTTCTCTCCAGCCAGCTTTCTATCTAGACATTCTGGCAGCAAACTGATCTTGCTGTTATTGGACAAAAATGATGCCTCCTCATCAAACTTGGAAAACCCTTGGAAAAGAGATGCGTTTTTGTTATTCTCACACAGGCCAGGGACATGGCAGCAAACAGATGGCAGACTCAATTTAGGTAACTTGAGGGAAGTTTAATTTAGGGACAGTTTACAAGGGTGACGGCAGGTTGTAAGGAAACCACAGAGATAGCGAAGCATCCCAGGAGATTAGCAACTGGGTAGGCACCTCTAGCCCGAAAAGGTGAGGAGAAGGATTAGCTGTTGGAACCGGAAGGGACATAACTCTGTGTGTGTCACTTGACACGAGACGCAACCTTCAGTAGAGGGAGGTGGTGAGCCCAGGGTGAGTCCATGGGAGGAAGTGGTAAGAATGAATGCATTGATCTCACTCCCCCTCGCTCTCTCTCATATCCTGCTGGTGTTCCTCGTTGTCCAAACCCAACGGAAACCAGTGGCCAACCTAGACCAGTGATGCAGTCTATACAGGTCAGCCTCCCAAAGCACAGGCAGCACAGAGAGGACAGAAAGTAGAGTCTGCAGGGGCAAATGAGTGCTGTCCAGTGTAGTCAGGTTTGCCTTCAAATCTTGTTTCTTTCTGATTAGCTGTTGACCTTGGACAAGTTATTTAATTTCCCTCAGCCCTTCCTCTGAGGAGACAGTTACTTGGATATCATTTCTGCTTCACAACCTCACTCTCCATTCCAACACCAATAAAAGGGGATGGTTAATGTTATGATTTTTCATAAACAGGAAGACTTTAAATGATGTTCACATTTATCTTACTTACCCAAATGTTTCAATTCAATAATGTACATTTATAGTACATGTTAATGCTTAATTATTTCACATTTGTTATTTATTGTGACTACAACATTTTTAGCAGCTTTATTGAGATACAATTGACATGCAATAAACTGTACACATTTACAGTGTAGAATTTGTTAGGTTTTGGCATATGTAGACACTCATGACACCATTGCCACATCAAGACCATAAACATGTCTATTACCCCCAAAGTTTTCTCATATCTCATTGTAATCCCTCCTCATCCCCTTCCCCATGACTTGCTGTCTTCCATTGATATACTTTCTATCACTAGGTATTGGATTGCATTTATTAAAACCTTATATAAACAGAATCATATGTATTCTTTTTAAAAATCTGGTTTCTTTTGCTCAACATAATTATTTTATGATTTATCCATGTTGTAGCAGGTATAGATATTATATTCCTTTATAAAGCCTTATAAAATCTGGGCATGGTGGCTCAAATCTGTAATCTCAGCACTTTGGGAAGCCAAGGCAAGAGGATTGCCTGAGTTCAGGGGTTCGAGATCAGCCTGGGCAACTTGGTGAGAACTCGTCTCTATAATAAATCATAAAATTAGCCAGGCATGGTGGTGTGCACCTATAGTTCCAGCTACTTGGAAGGCTGACGCTGAAGGATCGCCTGAGCCCAGCCGGTCAAGGCTGCGGTGGCCATGAGTGTGCCACTGCACTCCAGCCTGGGTGACAGAGTGTAACTCCAACTCAAAAAAAAAAATGCTTTGTAAGACTGAGTAGTTATTTCATTCTATACATATACCACATTTGAGTTTTCCCGGTTTTTGATAAAGGTGCTCTGAACATTCAGACAGACATATGCTTTCCTATCTCTCGGGTAAATACCTAGGAATGGAATGGCTGGATCATATGGTAGGTATGTGTTAAATTTGTAGGAAACGGCCAAACTTTTTTCCAAAGTAGTTGCACCATTTTACATTTCCAAAGGCAATATATTAGAGTTCCAGTTCTGTAGAAGCAGTTACTCGAAACATTACCAAGGGAATTACTGTGTGATCCAGCAATTCTACTTCTGGGTGTTTACCCCAAATAATTGAAAATAGGGACTCAAAGAAACATTTGTACACCCATGTTCAGAGCAGCATTATCTATTGACTATTGCATAGCCAAAAGGTGGCAGTAACCCCAGTACCCATCCACCAAATGAATGGATAAACAAAATGTGGCATACACATACAATGGAATATTATTCAGCCTCGAAAGGGAAGGAGATTCTGATTCATTCTAAAACATGGGGTGAATCTCAGTAAGTCATTCACAAAAAAGACAAAAGCTGTGTGGTTTCCCTTATATCCTGGAGTCACCAAATTCATAGACACAGAAAGTAGAATGGTGGTTGCCAGTGGTTAGGGAGAGGGGGGGAACAGGGACTTGTTTAATGGATACGGAGTTCCAGTTTTGCAAGATGAAGGGTTCTGGAGGTTGGTTGCACAGAAATGTGAACAGTCCCCTTAAAAATGGATGATGGTGCATTGTATGGTATGTCTATTTCACTACAAAAAAGAATTGCAGAAATAATGACTAGCTAGAGATACAAGAGGAAAACCAAGCATCAGAAACTAAGGACTTGGCAACTCATTTCAACTGGTGGCACTTAGTTTGAAACAGTAGGTTTCAGCTTACTTCGGTTTCCTGAACATGGTGGACATACCCACAAAGGTTAAGGCTGTACCAAGAACACTGAGGAACCACAATTCAATCAGCAAGGCGTTATGGATTACTTAAAACAAAGTAACAAAACAGTAATGTCCAAATCACAATAAAGTTGAACTATCAGAGATAAAAAACAAAAACAAAAAACAGACACTAGAACTTTGACCACAGCTCTTCCTATGATCTTTTTTTTTTTTTCCAGATCCTGTTCTACCTATCGCTATATGTTATCTGTCTGGACTCTTCGGTGAGCTTCCTCTTCTCACTCTACTACACTTCAATGGCAAAGACCCTGCTTCTCACCCTTCCTCCCTGCCCCCCCACCACAGTCTACACACCACACACACACACACACACACACACACACACACACACACACAGGTGCCCCCCATTCCTGGCAATTCCCCAAACATGACCACTAGTTTTATGGTTCCATTGCAAATACTGTTCTCTCTGTCAGGAATACTCTCCAGCCTGTCCAGTTGATGATCCGGATCGTCTTTCTACAATCAGCTGAAATGCTTCCTCTTCTGCGAAGAGTGTCTTTTGCTTGTATAACTAACGTTGTATAGAGGCTGTAATTCTAGAAAGCGTTTACAGAATGCTAAAAAAAAAAAAGAGCGTCATTTTGAATCGCTATTACATTTGTGAAATTTAAAGAAGAAAATATACAAAAAAATACATAATTTTATCGTACTTCCTAATAAAGTTTATGGTTTTTTTTCTTTTTTTGAGTTAGAGTCTCACTCCGTCGCCCAGGCCGGAGTGCAGTGGCATGCTCACTGCAACCACAGCCTCAACCTGCTGGGCTAGGGCGATCCTTCTGCCTCAGTCTTCTAAGTAGATGGAATTACAGGCCTAAGCTACCACGCCTGCCTAATTTTTTGATATATATTGTAGAGACAAGGTCTTACCAAGTTGCCCAGGCTGATCTTGAACCCCTGGGCTCAGGCAATCCTTTCACCTCGGCTTCCCAAAGTGCTGGGATTACAGGCTTGAGCCACCACGCCTGCCTCACCTCTTTTTTTTTTTTTTCTTTGAAGACGAGATCTCATTACATTGCCCAGGCTGGAGTGCAGTGCTGTGGCCTAAAACTCTTTGGGACTCAAGCGATCCTCCTGCCTTAGCTGGGACTACAGACATGCACCACCATGCCCAGCTTAAAGTATATGCTTTTAAGAAGACTAACGTTAAAGATACTTCTCAGAGGAAAATAAACTCTCATCTATAATCATTTCTCCTCAGTAATATAGACAAATCTATGCACCACAGAAAAGGTCACTTAAAAACCAACTCATAGCTTACACATACCACAAGAATTAATAGAAGAAACCTTGTTAATAGAGTTATTTAAAAGAATAATGTTTGGACACCAAAAAATTCAAACATGCATTCTGGAGCACAATGAAACTATCATGAAAATACATGAGAAATCAGGAGGGCAAAGTTCTAATGTAGAAAATCTGACACTTACTTGAATTCATTTTTCTGGACACCTGTTTAATACCTTTCCTCTGAAGCGTTTCATTCGGATTATCTCATTTGACCTTATTAGCCTAAAAGACTAAACAAACAAACAAACAAAAACCTCTCAATGGCCAAATTTAGAAGATGGTGGGGAGAGAATGTGGCCAAATAAAGGTCCTTGAGATATGTGGTTGCTTTGCACCTACCTAATGTGTTTTCATTAAATAGTGGTTCAATTTCTTGTTCCCACTGCTTTCCCCGAGATTTAGCTGGTTTATCCCCAGGGCATGACTAAATTGGAGCACCCTTCCTTGGGTGTGGTTTTCTTTCTCTGGACGAACTTCAAAAAGAGCAGGCCCTATGAGTCTGGGGTTGAATCCTTCTGTAACCATGACACCTTGGAACAAAGAGACTTACCACTTCAAGCGGTTGCAACTTTTAGAAGAGGAAGAATTAGCCATTATTGTTACTGAAGACATGATTAACAAGAGGATTGATGATACTTTTGGGGACTCTTGAATGAATATTTAGGATACTCTTATTTAGAAGACACTGCACAGTGACTGTTCTAGCTCTAGCAGTTATCATTTGATGTTGTTTGTTGGTTTTCTTTGTATTTCACAGGGTTATTATAAGTCAAATAAAAAAAGAAAATAATTTTTAAAAAGAAGACATTACAAATAGTAGGTGCTTTAAAAGACTTCACATAAATTAGTAGAATTTATTTGACCCCAAATAAATTAGTAGGAAGTTCACTATTATTAGAAGAAAAAATATTGTGCCAGACATTATACATCTCTTAATTGTCCACATTTCTATAAAATGGGTACCATTATTCTACTTTGTAAGAAAGCAAAGGCTTTCTTTTTGCTTGTTTGTTTTTGTTTTGTTTTTGTTTTTTTGAATCAGAGTCTCACTTTGTCGCCAATGCTGGAGTGCAGTGGCACACCCACAGCCACTACAGCCTCGACCTGCTGGGTTCAGGCAATCCTTCCGCTTCAACCTTCCAAGTAGCTGGAATCACAGGTGTGCACCACCATGTCTGGCTATTTTTTTGATTTATTGTAGAGACAAGGTCTCGCCATATTTCCCAGGCTGGTCTTGAACTCCTGGGCTCAGGCAATCCTCTTGCCTCTGCCTCCCAAAGCACTGGGATTATAGGCATGAGCCACTGCATCCCGTGCAAAGGTTTTCTTGAGGTTCAAGAAACTTAGAAGAGTTGACCCAATTATGGCAGAAGGGTAACTTTACCCAAGGCTTCCTGAGACTCGTTCTTTCTTAAATGCTTCATCTTCCTTCCATACGTCATCTTTCACACGATACGCCATCTTCCATATTTCCCTTGGGGAGGCCTGTAAGTATATGTGTGTGTGTGTGTGTGTGTGTGTGTGTGTGTGTGTGTGTGTGTGTGTGTATTTAAAGCTCCTAAGGTGTTTATATTAGTGGGGTTTGAGGACAGTTTTCTATTGCCGGGGGACACTCATTCAACTAAGGTGTGAGGGATTTAATGTATTAGTCTTGCTAGGGAAGTGATTTATGGTAATTTTTAAGGATATAGACTTTCATAACTTACATTTATTATTCTTCCAATAGCCTTGCTCTAGCTCTTAATTTAATACAAAACCGAAAGTGCTCCTTGCCTTTTTATTCATAGAATAGGGTCCAAATTTCTTTTTAAAATAACAGTTAATATTTACTGAACTCTGAGCTAGTCAAGAGCTCTGCTTAGGCTGGACTCGGAGGTCCAGCACTTTGGGAGACCGAGGCGAGTGGATTGCCTGAGCGAGTGGATTGCCTGGGTTCGAGACCCACCTGGGCAACTTGGCAAGACCTTGTCTCTACAATAAATCAAAAACTAGCCGGGCATGGTAGCGTGCTCCTGTAGTTCTGGCTACTTGGAAGACTGAAGAGGAAGGATCGCCGGAGCCCAGGCCGAGGCTGCAGTGGTTGGGAGCGTGCCACTGCATTCCAGTCTGGGTGACAGAGTGAGACTCCAACTCAAAAAAAAAAAAAAGAGCTCTACTTGGTAGTCTATAAACATTTATTTTATTTAATGCAGCAAACGTATGAAGTAGGTGCTCTTGTCATCACCTGTTTTATTGATGAGGACATCTGTTTAACATGCCCAAGTTCCAGAGATGGTTAATAGCGCTGTCAGAATCTGAAGCCTCAGTCTATCTCTAGAGCCCATGGTAGACAGAGTTTTAGATGGCCCCTATGACCTTTGCTCCCTGGAGTGACTCCCATGATTATGATACATTACATGGCCAAAGGCATTTTGCAGATGTAATCAAGGTTTCTAATCATTTAACCTTAAGAGAGAAATTATCTGAGTAGAACTAATCTAATCACACAAACCCTTTAAAGGCCAAGGGTTTTCTCTGGCTGTTGGCAGAAGTCACAGAGATTCAGGTGTGAGAAAGACTTTTTGAACCATTGCTGCTTTTAAGTTGAAGCGAACCATGTGGGAAGAGATGTCAGTGGCCTGGAGGAGTTGCTGGTGGCATCCAACTGACAAACAGCAGGGAAACAGGGACCTCAGACCTGCAACTCCAAAGAGGCAGATTCTGCAAACAATCTGGAAGAACTTGGAGGGAATTCTTACCCAGCACTTCCTGGCTGACACCTTGATTCTGATCTTATGAGACCCTGTGGAGAAGAACCAGCTGAGCCAGGTTGGATTTATTTATTTATTAGAAACAGGATCTCACTCTGTTGCCCAGGCCGGAGTGCCGTGGCATGATTATAGCTCACTGTATCCTCAAACTCCTAGGCTCAAGTGATCCTCCCTTCTCAGCTTCCTGAGTATCTGGGACTATAGGCGTGTACAACCATATCCAGCTATCTAAATTTTTTTTAGAGACAAGGTCTTGGTATGTTGTTCAGGCTAGTCTTGAACTCCTGGCCTCAGGCAATCCTTACGCCTCAGCTTCCCAAGTAGCCGGGATTATGGGTATGAGCCACTGTGCCCAGCCAAGCTGGATTTCTGACGTACAGAAATGTGAGCTAAAAAATGGTTATTGTTTTAAGAAACAGAGTCTGAGGTAATTTGTTATGCAGCATAGGAAACTGATACAGAGCTCATTCCATTAACTCTGACAGTTAGGGAGGCCTCCCCTCCTTAAGACCCCATATGAGACGGCTCTCACCTCGTCTTGTTCACTCTTACCACATGTTTCCTGTAGCCTTCCTGGTTTCCAGCAGCTCTGACCTTTCCTGGGTGTTGAATGTACCTCATTTCTCTTAAGCTCAGGACCAATGTGGGGTTCTCCTCCCTGACTCATTCCCTCTTCCTGACCAACTGCTCTTCATCCTTTAGAATGGATCTAAGACAGCACTTCCTTAGGAGAAAACTTCTCTGGTGCCTAAGTGCACTAGGCCAAGTGCTCTCACAGAAGACCTTCTGCTTGGCTTTCTTAGCTCTTACGCCATTTGCAAATACATTTGGGTGACTTGCAAATACATTTGTGAGATTGTATTAAAGAGGCCTACATTTGTTGGTTGGAAACATTCTCAGTCCAGCAATCTCCTCCACACTAAAGTTATAATCTTTTTCTGATGGATAATATTCATTTTAATATCACTCTAACTTTTTATTTTTAAAGAGGAATAATTCTACAATAAAAATAATACATACACACTATTAAAATTTCTGAGAATATTTTTTAAAAAGACAGAAGGGGGAAGAAAACAACGTGGGCTTTTTATGCTTGGGTTCAACCCAGCAAGCTTGTCACATCTGAAATTTCATAAAGGATCAGCGAAAGCCAACGGGGGTGCGATCTGCATCATCCATGAATCACTTGCTGCAGGAAACACTCCTTCAAGGAATTGTAAATCGCAGGATGCAGTTTTCTAGTCTGCTTTCATTTGCTATTTGACAACATTTTGCGGTCACTCTTTTTTCAGTGGCTATTATTTTCCGTGTTGTTCCTGCCTCTCTATTGATTTTGGAGGAATGGTCCTTTAGACAGTTAAGCAAACACGGAGGAATATTTGTGTAGTAAAATGCTATCGTGTAATAGGATGTGAGGGCAATCTGACTGGAAGAAACACTTATGAGATGCCTCACTTGTGGCCGAGATTTTATTCACGGAACCGGCTGAGCAGGCGTGCAGAGCTCCAGAAGCAGATTGAAGAGAAAAGCCGGGTACTCCCGCACATTTCGTGCTGTGTTCCTCCGTAAGTGTCAGCTATGTGGCCAGTCTCCCCAGAAAGCCTATATGTAAATTTCTTTACAGTCATTTATACAGCAATTGAGGAGTGAAGTTGATAATACACCAAGCTAACGTTACTATTTTTGTAGCAATTAGAGTGTATTTTTAAAAGTTGGCTTCTCCTTTATGTTGGCTTGGTAATAAAGCCAAAACTCAGTCATTTACACATGATTTTTAATAAATCCCCTGGCCATTAATCCCTTTAGATTCCAAGATATACCAAGAAGAGAGTGAACTTTGGATTTTGGCATGTCTATACCTTCAAATTAGCTGAAATACAGATTTTTAAATTGTCTTTTGAAAATAATCGAGTATACACTAGAGATTTTGTTGACTAAATCCTGTCACAAAGCCATTTTCTAAACTACTTCGTTTATAACTATCAAAAGCAGCGAGGAATAAGAAAAGTGCTGATGACAGCATAACTTAGAAGAGTGGTATGTGGGGGCTTTTAAAACTACAACACTGAACTGGGAAGGAGGAATCCTAGGTTCTCTTCATTGGTCTTGTCACCAGCTCTCTTTGTAACATCGGATGAGTCCCTTGAC
This sequence comes from Carlito syrichta, assembly GCF_000164805.1. NCBI lineage: Eukaryota > Metazoa > Chordata > Mammalia > Primates > Tarsiidae > Carlito > Carlito syrichta. The sequence continues at coordinate 132,712 of NW_007248582.1, forward strand.
CTTTGTTGTAGCTCGACTGAGAGAGAGAGAGATAGGGAAAGAGAGCGAGTGAGTGAGAGAACCAGAGAGAGAGAGAGAGAGAGAGAGAGAGAGAGAGAGAGAGATTTTAAAATAACAATTTGGAGGGTGCTAGGATTGTGCAGAGTATCACAGCCTTTCTTCGAGTCTCTGATTTTACTTTTCATGAAGATTATTAACATTTGGCAAAGAGTCATTACTTGACAATTTATTATCCGTTCAAATCCAGGTAGGTTAAAAGTTTAAACTTTTTATACCAAAAGTCAAGTCTCTTGTGCTTTATAGAAACCCCAGATACCACATGGTAAAAAAAAAAAAAGGTCATGAATTTCATATGAAAAGCCTCTTTCCTGGCACATAGGCTCTGCATTATAATGAAATATTCCATTGAAACGTCTGCTCTGGCACCAGGAACGGAGAAAAGTCTTGTGTTTGTATACTCTGTGAAGTTGAACAACAATTTCCAACATATGTTAGGAGAGGCTGCCCTCTTTGGAGATGGGAAAATGGATAGCTCCAGAGGGAAAAGAAAACCGAGCGTTGAAAAGTTTTTGTTAATCTTTTACTGGTGAAACAGAGCTGGGAACAGAGCAGCCTGTTGGTTGCAGAGAAGGCCGGAGCCAAAAAGCCCAGCCCACAGGAAATGAACGCTGTCCTCCTCAGCGAGGCTACTTAAGCAGAGAGAAAACATTTACAGTACTTGTAATTACGATGGTTTTCGGCACCTAAATTGTCATAAATCACATTTATAAAAGCCATCTTCGCACCAGTCAAATTTTGAAAGCTGCAAAATATATTCAGCTGGTGGGTAGTTTGAAACGGTGGTACATATGTTTGGAATAAATACATGTTATAATTATGGTTTTTAATACTGGGAGGTTTCTTATGAGGATTTATACTCACATACTGATGATAATGGAGTACTTTGTGAACATAATAAAGTGGTGATGGGTGGTATTTGTTCCGGCATCTCTACAAAATACTACTTCCAACTCTAAGGGGGTATGTTCCTATGTAAATCCCCATACATCAAGATAAAAATATACTTCTCAGTGTATTTCCTGGAGCAAACTACCTAGAGAGAAAATACCTGCATTTTCACAACCAATTCATGGATCTTAAAACATAATTATGTCTTATTGCATTGTTGATCCCAGAGCAGTATTTGAATTAAAAAGGAGTGCCAATAGAATTGGGAGAAAGTAAAAGAGCTCTATTTTATAGCCAAGAGCATGGTGGAGTGAAATCTAGTTTTAATAAAAGACTAGTATCATAATAAGCAGATGAGTCTAACTGGTAATTAGAGTTTTTATTACATATGTATTACCTAACACCAAAGGCAACTAGAAAACGAAGGGGAGAGATGGTATAAATTATACAGCCTGGCAGGGTCAAGGAGGAATCTGAATTAACTCTTTACACAGTCCTGATATGTGGGACTGTGTATTTTAGACTGGAGACTCGGTCTGAGACCTCTTTCTCTCTCTCCCCTGTCATAATCTTTTATTCAATCATTTGGCAAATATTTGCTATAGACCCTGGTGGCAGAAATAAAAGCAAGTCAAGGTAGAGCCCTTAGAAGTTCCTGCTTTTGAAAGGAATAGAGCCATGAACAAACAATCGTGACACAACCTATCATAGGTACTAATAGAGGTATAATAATAATCTTCATCTTGACATGTATTTTCATTGTAAACTCTGCAATAGAGGACACATATTATGGGCTTGTGGTTGCTGGGTGCTGGTCAGAGATTGTAGAAGTGTAAGTAAGGAACTTGTTTAAAACTGAGCTTATTCAGTGGATTCAGACTCTTGGTCCTGCTTCATTTCCAGAAGCATTTTAAACATGTGGCTCTCTCTTAAGGTATGTATTCCACAGATCCCATTTCCATTTTAAAGATTTGTGTCTTGGACCAGAAAGTGATTAGACTGCTGAGCTAACAGCTACTCTGGGAACGCAGGGACTCATCACGGGTTAAATAGGCAGTAATAGGGTATAGTGTCAGGGTTTTGCTAAGTACGCATCTGTTTCTGCTGCCACCGTGTCAGGAAATTCTACTGTAGAGATTTCATTCCATTCGCTTACATTTTTCATTTTTTTGCTTAGTTGTAAATCATTTACCTGTTAATGCGATTGAACAACAGACTCTTTCTTTAGAGCAGATTTTGACTGGGAATGAGAGTAAGGAGAAGATAGAAGGAAGGGGTGGTGTCCAAGGGGGAACCTGTGGAGAGACTTCAGACTGGGGGTTCTGGAGACAGGCCCCACCTTCACCATTGGCACGACGGCGGCATGACGGTGGCTTGTGGGTGAACACACACACTTTCCAGGTTGCTATGCCCGAGACACCCTGTCATACTGACAGCAATGCCCTCTGTTGAGGGGACTGGGACATCTTCCTTCTTGTTTTTGAAGGAAAGTTACAAAGGTATGTTTTGGAGTAGCATCAATACTCTGTTTGGAGGAGTCACTTCAACATTCATAAAAAAAAAATTCAGAATTAATATGTGCCAGGCACTGTGGTAGGAACCGGAAATAAAATGGCGAGTCAAACAATGTGTGCTTTCGTGGAGTTTATAATCTAGTGGAGAAGACAGTGGCTAAGTGCTTTGATAAAAAGGAACACAAATCAATGACGCAGCAGCAGGAAAATGCATCATGTAAAATCCCTATTAAGGGCGGCATAGTTGACTGATCCTATCACTGTCCTCCTAGATCCACCCTCATATCAGCCACAAGACTCCCAGGGATGGCTCCCAGCCCATGAATGAGCACAGTGTGGTACTAAGGATGAGTTACTGGTTAAAGCTTGGGAGTCTCCTTAACTCGACTGAAATTGTCTTAGAAACTTTTCGCGAGGTTCTTTCAACCCAGCCATCGTGGTCTGAAGCCATCACTGCCTTTTCTAGTGCCTTTGCTCACTTCCCTTCCCTTTATCCTTCACAGGCATCTCTTGCTCAGATAACTCTTTGTGTGTCTACTTCTCAGAGGACCTGAACTAATAAGTGGTATCCAATCCTGAGTCATCTGAGAAAACAGGCAGTAAGGTGAGGAAGGGGGGCACTGCCCACTGACCACCTGTCGGGCAATAGAATGCTGCCCTGAGTAGGAGGTGGGGCATGGGTAATCCCTAACACAAGGTGGTGCCCCGTTGCTAAAGATTTCACTACACTGGTGAGCTGAGAAAATGTCCCGGGAAGGAGAGCACCACTGGAAGTACAAAGCTTCTGGCTTTTGACAAAAAGTAAGGAAAGTGGAGTTGACGGGCTACTGCTAAATTGCTTTGACACCCTGCAGAAGGGTAATGAGAGACTGAGGACTGATAATAAAGGTGAAAGGCTAAGTGTGAGAGCTGGAGGGCATAGTTTAGTAGCTTACAGAAAGGCCCTTATCTCTTTCAGTGGAAGAGCTGTCATAGCTGAGGGGCGGATGTGGGATCTGATAGTTGGAGTTACAGGGCTCCAGAGATGTTTGATGTCTGAATATTCAGCCTTGGCAGTTCTGTGATCAGGAGAACTTGGGCCCCAACACATCAGGGGACATTGGATAAGGACAGCTGGATGAACACCGCTAAGAGTGTGGGCTCGGGGCCGGGCGTGGTGGTTCAAGCCTGTAATCCTAGCACTTTGGGAGCCTGAGGCAAGAGAATTGTCTGAACCCAGGGGTTCGAGACCCACCTGGACAACTTGGTGAGACCTCGTCTCTACAATAAATCAACAAATAAGCAGGGCGTGGTAGCGCATGTCCATAATATCCAGCTAGTTGGAAGGCTGAGGCGGAAGGATCGCCTGAGCCCAGCAGGTCAAGGCTGCAGTGGTTGTGAGCGTGCCATTGCACTCCAACCTGGGTGAGAGTGAGATTCCAACTCAAAAAAAAGCGGGGGGATTGGCTCTGAAGACCTCCTTGTCCCCTCAGAGATTACAGAGGTGTCCCACTCTTCCCTGGTAAGAGTTAGCACTTCTCCTATGCTAGGAGATAAGGCAAGGCCTCTTCCCCTAAAGGCAACAGGTGTCTGTCCCAGGAATCCCCTCCACCTCCTTTTCTGGTTGCCAGATCAATAACTAGAGTTAAATTCCAATATGACTGGCTAGGGATATGCTGAAACTGATAAGGGAGGAAGGCGATTATACACTGAAGAAGCTATGTGATCTAGTGAGCATATACCAGCAGGGGCTAGGGAAATACTTCCGGGATTGGACCTTGAAGGCATTTGATTCAGGGGACCAGAATATATGACCGAATCAGCAAAACTGCATTGACTTGAGGACACAGGATTTAACATGCTGGTATGAACCCCAGGGAGGAGGTCAAATTCACTGCTAATGTGGCTCGTAGAAGTGTAGAGAAAGTGATGGTCAATGCTGAGTGGAATGGAAATGTCTAAGTTGTCCCAGAAGATGATACAGGAAGGAATAAAGAGCCCGGGGGGAAACCAATCATGCTAGAATGGATACATTATGTCAGGTCCAAAGACTTGCTAGAGGATTACGTTCAACTAGAGGACCCAGAGGACACACCACCTACCAAGGTCGTTAGGAATGAGCTGGTGAGGCAACCAGCGTCGCTAAATGTTTAGTGGTGACAAGCCCTAGCGGAGGAATTGCAACGCAGGACCCTGGGAATCTGGAACAGGGCCATGCCATCCACACCAGAAAATTACATGCCTCTTGGTAAACAGCTCCTGGCATGTTACTGTGACCCGGTAAAGACGAAACACTTGACCACGGGACCCCAGTGGACCATGCATGTGGAGTTGCCCAATATTGGCTGTGTTCTGTCAGATCCACCAAGGCAGGAAGTCGGATTGACTCAGCTGCAGCCAGTTGTCCATCTGAAGACGGAAACATTACAGTCCGGAGAAGCTGCATGGGCAGATAACCCAGATCTCTTGACGCTCGCCACAATCACAGTCACACCTTCTGCCTCCTCACACCGGTTGCTGCATGGTCGGGGAAGCGGCCCATCCCACCAGATGGAGGAGGGGGCGAAAGCCAGAGCTGACTCGATATGTGGGTGTGAGTCAAAAATGAGTGGTAGCTGCATGGTCTCCCCAGTAGATGGAGCAGCAATGAGTGCCGCTGTTAATTTAGTGCAGTCATTGCTTATTTGGTGATCAGCGAAGGAATGAGTCACTCAGTGAATGATCACAAAGCGTAGGAGAAATGAAACTCCATAGATCATTTCTGGTAGTGGCTTCAGTGGACAAGAAAAGGATCAAATTGTTTCAAATTTTGAACCTTGAGAACTTCTGGTCTCTATTAGTCAGGACCCCTGAGTAAGACAGAAAGGAAAATTTTGTCCAGCCTCTATTATGCTCCATCTGGACTATGAGAACATTTCTTTGAACATGAAGTGCTTTCTGTTAGAATACATTATTCTCGTAGGCCTTTCTCTGCTTCAATGTATAAAGTAGACCAAGCTGGGGAAAAAAATAAGAGGCAGAATAAGAAATACATTTTGTGAGAATCTACATTCCTAGAACTCAGAGCAAGTATTCAAGGCAACAATAAAAAGGAGATGAGAAAGGGTCTTTTGGATTAAAAAAAAAAAATCTACCTGCCTCAGAAATACTTTGCAAAATGAGCCCAGGTGTGCTATCAATGGCACATTTATCCACACAACACTTTATTTTATTTTTTGAGGTGGAGTGTCACTGTCACCCAGGCTGGTGTGCAATGGCCCGGTCACGGCCACCCCAGCATCAACCTGCTGGGCTCCCGCGATCACTCCGCCTCAGACTTCCCAGCAGCTGGAATTACAGGTGCGCGCTACCATGCCCAGCTAATTTTTGATTTATTGTAGAGACAAGATCTCGCCAACTTGCCTGGGCTGGTCTTGAACCCGTGGGCTCAGGCAATCCACTAGATTCAGCCTTCCAAAGTGCTGGGATTACAGACTAAGCCACCAAGTCCGGCATGCACAACACTTTAAAAGACATTGTGGGTAAACATGCACCATTTAAAACCAGTTTGCACTCAAACTCAGTCAAATTCTATACTCTTTTTTTTTGAAAAATTAATGCTGCTATAAGGAGAATATTGACACATGTGATGCCGTCTGATTCATTTGTAAGGCTATGCATATGATAAAGAGAGAGAAAGTCTGTCTTTAAATGTACCAAACCAACAAATAAAAAAGATTCAGACTTAACATACACCACATCAGGAATTATTATGCCACTATCTTTTAAAAAAAAAATATTTTACTAACATGTTAGAGTAAGAAATATGCTGTAAATGTATACTTTTTAAAAAATAGCATTGAAAACTGTATTTTGCCCGATAACAAAAACTGATGACATTCCTGGTTGGAATATTGGCATAGATTTTTAAAAAATCATTGGTTAGAGTATTCCTGAACTTTCATAGCAAAAAACATTTCATAGAAAGCCAAGAAATATAATTTTAGTTGCAGTATAATTTTCCAGCTGTTGCAAGTAGGCATATTTTGGCATGTTTCAGAACTAGCAAAATGTAAGGAAATATTAACCAGATGATGGTTGAATCCATTTTTATTTTTAACGGCTGGGAGACAAGATTTACAAGCCACTGATTCTTATCTTATTTCATAGTGCTTTTGCCACAAATAAAACCAATAGCTTGGTGTCATAAAATCCTAATGACCCTTTAAGATCCCTGGGGCATGTGCATATGAAAATGCCTCTCAGGGATGTGGGCACATTTCCTTGTTTTTCACTTTGTTTGTGAGATCAAGAAAAGATGAAATGTGAGGGATGACTCTCTTTAGGCATTTCAAGCTCCAGTTTCATCAAAAGGGCAACAGCTGAACATCAACCAAAATCACCTACAAGTCCAAGCTGATCATATTTGCAGAAAACAGCCCAGATTCAATCCATCTGAAAAATGGTCACATCTCTTTGTAGTCCCAATCAACAGAAGCTTTCTCCATTTCATACTCTCTACACCTCAAGTAGAGAGTAGGCCCCCAATGTGGCACTTAGTTGAAGACTTGGGTCTTCTTCTCAGAGTCATGATTTCAATTCTCATTTAAAGCATGTTTTTAAAGAATAAAATAAAATACATAGCATTGCATAGGAAATTAGTACTGAAATATAACTATCAAAATATTTTAAAAATTGTGTGTGGTAATGAATGTGCTTTTTAAAATTAATGGACTGAATGACAAACTCTAGCAGCAGGTCTTGTAGCTACCATAATTTCAGAGTAGCAATGAATATAAACAATATTTTTTGAAATATCTGTAATAGCTGGGCTGCGTTATGAAAATATCTGTGATTTCTATTAGTGACAACTTCACAGCCACTGTATATGCTAACATTGCTTACATACATTCTTCAAGAAATCTGACTTTTCGTTTTGAGGTTAGTGAAAATAATGTGATAGTCTTTCTGTTTCAATTTACTGATGCCCTGAATTCTAGCCCTGCTACTTAATACTTCAGTTACTTTCTCTGTGCCAGGCACTGTGCTGGGTCTCAAGCATTCACATATTTCGTCTCACAGAAACTCTGCGAGGCAGGGAATATGGATCCCATGTTACAATCAAGGGATCCGACATACAGAAGGTTTTTTGTCCAAATTCTGGGGTTCAAGCCCAGGTGTGATTGATCCCAAAGCTGACTGGTCCAGTGAGCTTTTTTGCTTTATTCCCTATTTCCCAGTAGAAAATATTTTTCTGATGTAGGTAAAAAGCTTTAGCTCCTCTGTAGCAATTACCTAGCTCTTTGTTTTATTAAAAGGAAGCATGTATGTGTTTATTCTAAACAAGTTCAACACCTCTGTGGGAGTCGGTAGAATATAAATGGTATGCAATGCACTTATCAATGTTCTAACCAAACCGAGTTCGAGCTTTCTGGGATACAGCATTTTATTTCCCTCTTCTCTAGTTCTAGTCCCTGTGTTGCCTGAATCGAAATGAAGTTTGGCATTTCTGTTCCCCCAAACGATGAACTTCATTACGTCCTACTGACAAAAAGTTCCTTCATTTCATTCTCCTCCAATAACTAGCTCCCCACTGGCGAAGCGAGTGGGCAGCTGCGCCCAGTGAGACCTCCACCTTCCCCGAGTCAGGAACGGAGCCAAGAGCTGCAGCCCGATCCTCCCATGGTTTCCAACCTCAGGCTTGCCTTGGGAGATGGAGCTCCTTCTAATAAGAGGTCATTCAGTCTCCCTGGCCTCATTGGGAGGTTCCTTCCCATCAGAGGCTGCTGGTTCTCCACAGTGCCAAATTATGTGAGGTGGTTTTCTTACTATGTACTACTGTCCACCAGGGACAGAATCGAGACCACTAAAATAATTCTATGTGGTAGTGCAGGCCTAACTCATATTTAAGAGAAATATTTGGATACTTGGTATATTTTAACTTCGGGATGGAACGCTTAGCAATTCCCAGATGAAATAGTTTATGTAACTTGGAGGAATTCTAAACATGATAAATGTATCATACACACGTCTTGATGTCAGGGATAGAATTTATCCAATATAAAAGCAGACAAGTTTAATAAACCACTTAAGTGTTATAAGGCATGCTTCATACTGCGATGAATTATGTCCCTATCTGTGGTTCAATGTATATGTTCTATCATTTTGAATATTGAATTTAAAAAAACCTTGTATAAATAATGTGAAAGGTCTGATTTAAAGCAACAAATGCTAATAAAATCAAATTGAAGACTGACAGACCTTCCGTAACTCATAGAGATTGCTTAGGAAAGGTATACTAGGGAAGACATTAAAGACGGAGTCCTGGAACTTTCTTTAATAAGTCTGTTTGAAATCATATTGAGTATCCTAAATTTTTAAAAGGCAAATCCATTAAATGTGCACAAGTTTAAACCTCAACAATTATATCCGGTTTATAACCCTGTGTTTTCGAAAATATGTATTTCTAAAAGATTGATCCTTTAATTTGATCCTTTTTGTATGCCAGTACTAGAGACGTATCTTATACCTATAGTGAGTTACATTTCTGCGAGAAGTTCCTGTAAGGAAAATTATTTAAAGCAAACCTATCTGATGTTTTTTCATACTGAATCAAAAGCACAGCCATGTGTTACATCGGCAGAGATGAACTCAGGTAAAGCTTTATTTTACTACCTTTAACAAATAGGGAGTTAAGATGACACCTAAGTGGATGGGGTGTCTCATGCCTGTAATCCCAGCACTTTGGAAGGCCGAGGCAGGCAGATTGCTTGAACCCAGGAGTTCAAGACCAGCCTGGGCAACATAGCTAAACCTTATCTCTTAAACAAACGAACAAACAAACAAAAAACCTCGTCTCTACAATAAATAAATAAATTAGTAAACTAAAATAAAATTAAAAAATTAGTCCCAGCTACTTGGGAGGCTAAGATGGAAGGATCGCCTTAGCCCAGGAGGTTGAGACTGTAATGAACCATGATTGCTGTTATCATGCCACTGCACTCCAGCCTGGGTAACATAGTGAGACCCCGACTCAAAAAGAAAAGAAAAGAAAAGAAAAAAACACCTAAGCAGAGCTAAAGAGAATCTGTCCTTGATCACAAGTAGCTTTGAGAATATTTTGGAGAGACCTAGAATCATTTGTTGAATTTTGAGAAAATTGATTTAGCAGTATCAGTTTTGTGGCCCTCCTGACTTTGTGGCTGGTGTGGGAATGAGAGTACAGAGTGTCAGTCCTTTCACTGCCTTGGCGAGAGCAAGTCTTTCTGCTTTCTGGAACTGCCACCTCAGCGCTTACTGCTTCATCTTGCACCCTGATGTTATATAAGGCATCCCCACCTTTAAAATGCATGAACCAACCCTTATTTGCATTGAACTTTCCATCCTTTGATCCTTGTCACAATGTTGTTTCACCATGTCGAAAAGCTTCAAAGCTCTGGCTTGAGTGGTAGCCAAACTCAAAGCTAAATTAGATCCTGACTTCACAAAATCTTAAATCTTTTCCATCTTAGCCTCAAATCTTTCAGCTTTACCTGAATTAATGGACAGCGACCATCACTAAACTACTTTCAGTCACTTTAAGGATCAGGACGATAGTATAAGTAACAGTTTGAGCTAATGAGACTGTTTTCAAGATTTGGAACAGAATGAACACTTACAGAAAGGAGTGTTGCTCCATAAAATGATTTCTTTGGGAAGTCATATACTTAGGCTGATAATGATGTTATTTCTCAAAATATTTTTGGAGATTTTTCTTTGACTTTCCGGGGTGGGGGGGGGGAAAGAGAGAGAGAGAGAGAGAGAGAGAGAGAGAGAGAGAGAGAGAGAGAGAGGACTGGTTGCAAAGGAAAGCATGTTGTATTTTTTTCTTTTCTTTTCTTTTTTCGAGTTGGAGTCTCACTCTGTCTCCCTGGCTGGAGTGCAGTGGCACGCTCAGGGCCACCGCAGCCTCGACCTGTTGGACTCAGGTGATCCTTCTGTCTCAGCCTTCCAAGTAGCTGGAATTACAGGCATGGGTTCGATCCCGTGGGTTCAGGCAATCCTCTCACCTCGGCCTCCCAAAGTACTGGGATTATAGACGTGAACCATCACACCCATCCAACATACTGTATTTCTTTATAGGCAAGCAGGTACAAGTCTCAGGCAGCAAAATCAGCCATGCGATATATATAAAAACTTATTCTATGATTGAACTTAATTTCAATAGTATTCAACCCAGGTTGACTTTGGTGAGTCATTTCCCAAGCCTGTTCAGGATATTTTTTCCCACACTTTTCTCCCTGGGTTGCCTCTAAGTTCTGGGGTCTTAAATCATTCCATGGTGTCTAAGGAGAGGAGACCTTTTGTTCTCAGAAATTGTTGTTGATTCATGACGGTGCCTGTCGTTTTCCAGGCCCAGGGACCTATCCCTGCTGGGACCCTCAAGATGGCCTGTTCCCCTCCGGACTTGTGTGTCCAGTTCACACTCCTTGCAAGACTGCTGGGCTGCTTGAGGCCCCTCGGGCCTGCCTTTTGCATTCCTTGTGAGGAGAGAGGACAAGGAAGTGCACGAAATGTTTGGATGCCCTCTTGTGCTGCTCTGGAGCTCTGGGAAACTCAGTGGAGCCACACCATGCTCATTCTGCTGTGACCAGGCCACACTTTTACTTTCCCTGCTGTTGTGAATCGTGGGGGCAGGAAGGGGGTACAGAACAAGGGAGGGCTTGCTGCCTCTTCCGGTTCCACTAAGGAAGCAAGGCACAAGTCTCCATTTGTTTGGATCCCTGCACTACTTGGAGAACTCAGCCTTTCCTTGGGGGAAATGGTCCACGTACAACAAATCTTCCACTTAGATGACCATGCATACTTTTCCTAAATCTATTGCTTATAGCATTAACTTTATGCTCAGTCTTTCAGGCTTCTGGGATTTGCTCTCCAAAATCTTTGTCTGAAACTCTGCTCTGAGTTTCAAGGCATCACAATTAGTGGTTAGGAGCATGGACTCTGGGACCAGATTTACTGGGTTTGAATCCTGGCTGCACCCTACGCTAGTTTTGGGATCCTGGACCTGAATCTGTGCCTTGGTTTCCTCATCTCTAGAACAGGGAAGGTGATAATAGTGCTTGCTTCATGGAGTTGTTATAGGGATGAATGAGATAATATTAGTAGAGTACTTAGAACAGCACCTGCACATAGTCAACATGACATATCATTAGAAAAATAAATTCATAAACCTCAAAAGCTGAGGATGGGCTCTTTTTTCCTTTGGTGTCTAATGCTGTCTGAGTGGCATAAAGGCCAGGGGCAGAAGGAAAATTTGAAGAGAGACCCTCTAAGGGTTGATTTCATGTGTCAACTTGACCGGGCTATGGGATGCCTAGATATTTGGCTATTCTGGGTGTGTCTGTGAGGGTATTTCCGGATGAGATTAACATTGGCATCAGCCAACTGAGTAAAGCAGATTGCCCTCTTCAATGTGTGTGGGCCTCATCCAATCCACTGAAGACCCAAACAAAAAGGCAAAATGAGCAAAAATGTGCCGTCTCTGCTCAACTGTCTTCTCCAGTCTTTGGATTAAGACTTGGGCTGGAGCTTGTATCATCGGCCCTCCTGGCTCTCAGACCTTTAGACTTGGGCTAGAATGACACCATCAGCTCTCCTGGGTCTCCAGTTTGCCAACTGCAGATTGTGGGACTTCTTGGCCTCCTTAACCATGCGAGTGAGTTCCTTATCATCTTGCTTTTTCTTATACACACATATATGTTCCTCTTGGTTCTGTTTCTCTGGAGATCTCAGATAGATACAGAGAATAATATTGCAAAATTTTGACCAGTCACAATTATCTCAAAATTCTCTCAAAATTCTCTCTCTCCCCCTCCCTGAATCTCTTTATTCTTCCCTCCCACCTTTTTGCTTCATTTTTTTTCTTTGCTGAGCTTAGCTTATCTGCCTCAGGCTAGGAGTAGTAATACATGAAGAAAAGCCAGTTGGGAGCTTGAGGTCACTCATGATACAGGCATCTGGACACGGACTAATAGGATCTTATCCCTGAATCCCATGAATGTCTTGAGTTTATAACATCGGCTGTGCCTATTTAGAGCTACCACCATACCCAGCATAGTGAGAATTGACTGTGTTGGGCATGTATTAATTTCTGATTTTTGTATTCTACTTTTTACTCGGAGATTTATTTTCAGCAGACATTCAAGATAAATTATGTGATTTATTTAAAATAGACATTTATTATTGGCAATTTCAAAATTGCTCACATTAAAAGTTTCAGGTTCATGAGAGCCTATTTGTCAAAAAAAAATCTGTTACCATGTATTTTATCTTGCTTCTGTGATTTATAATGAGGATTGAAATTCAGAATCTTCAGTGTCCTAATCCTCTTTCTAGCACTTTGTCTTGTTACAGTCTTCGGCATGTCACTTAATCTCTCCTTGACTCAGATTCCCTATCGGTAAAATTAAACCATTAATAATATTTGCCTCCTACAGAATTGTTGTAAAGATTAGTTAGTTAATGTTTACAAAAATTCTTTAACCATAGAAGGAGCTATCTCACCGGGGACTATTAGAATGGGTTCTGCCCACAGTTTCCTTTTATAGAATGAAACAACCTTTAAAACAACCTTCAAGTGAGCCTTGGAGGTCAACAAACTTTGACTTTGTGTTTGGGTACTATAAGTGGCTACTCTAAGAAATTTTTGTAAAAATTTTTATAAAATAATTCTTGTAAAACATTTGGGAAGTTCTAGTATATTGTTGTGATTATTCTCCTTTTAAATAAATTTTCATGGAATTGCCTAAACATATTTACATTCATGTGCAGATACACACACACACATACACACATACACACACACACACACACACACACACACACACACACACACACACACCCCTACCTATCCAAGTAATATCTGGTGAATGGTTTTATTTTGTACAATGTGGCTTTGTGTAAATAAGTAATTTTAATTATTCATCTTCCATGGTGGTACCAGATTTTTCTAGAACTTGACAGATGATTGCTACTTTGAACTTTTTTTTTTCCAAACAAGAATACATAGGGCCAAAATAAAATAAATCTTTAGGTCTTTGACATAGGAAAGAATGGCAGAGGTGACCACTCTTCGGTTCAACTTGGAATCATTTTTTAAAAGATAATATAAATGAGACACTCTAAGACAAGTTTTGCACCTAGATCATTGCATTCCATTGTAAGATACTGCTAGGTTTCATTGGACAGTGTATAGGAGTGTCAATTTTCTTATACCATAGAGGTTTTTGAGTATCCAAAGGGGATTGAAATGACAGACAGGCTCAGTATTTTCTCTAATTCCATTATTTATTGCTTTTTTTAGTCTACTACATCAGAGCATGCCATGTAGCATGCCCCCATCTACTGATCACATCAAATTAAGTCACAGACACCACAGGGGTCCAGCCTATTTTCCAAGTGATAACGTTGTAATTGTCCACTGTTTATTTGAAAAAAAGTTTTCAATAAAATGTCAAATAATACTAGCATACAATCACAGTGTCTTGAGTGTAAAAATAAGAAAGTCTGAATGGAAAAAAAATACTGAACACTCGCTTTACTGCTGAGAATATTTTGGGGGCAACTCCTTTGAGTCCCCTTCCACTGTGGGAGCTCTTCTATCCTCTCAATAAATCCTGCTTTCTAAAAAAAATAAGAATGTTTTTAATGATAAGATGGATTCTGAGTTTATAAATGAGTCGTACACATGATTGGAAGACTTCCACTGCTACAAACCCTCTGGATGAAAGAGTGTGGGATGAGGAACAAGGGGAAAAAATAGTCAGTGGCTGGAACATCGATGTGGTGTAGGTAGGGGGGTAGTGGCAAGTGGCAGTCCTTCCAAAGTGGCCAGCGAAAGAAGAATGACTCCTTTCTGCGGGATTCCGACTGTTATGTTTCCAGGAAAAGTAAAGGGGTATGAACGCACTCCTTTCTTCCTCTAACTGCAAGACCTGACGATACCGGGAAAGAATGAGGAGAGGAAAAGAAATAATATTTAAATTTGTTACTTTCTGAGAGCCCCTTGATCACCTGCTGAATTCCCTTGCTCCTTTCCTCTCTGATTTTCCATTTTTCAGGGAAGAGGTTTGGGGAATGGAGAACCATGAAGGTTATTAGAGGTTCCATCTCTAGCTGTCTCGCTCACTTTCCCCACAAGTGAAAGAAAGCTTGCTTGCTTTCTTTTCTTTCCTTCCTTCCTTCTTTCTTCTTTTTTTTAGAGTCGGAGTCTCACTCTGTCGCCCAGACTGGAGTGCAGTGGCCACTCCCGGCCACTGCAGTCTCAATCTGCTGGGGTCTGGTGATCCTTCTGCCTCAGCTTTCCAAGTAGCTGGAACTACAGGTGCAGGCTACCACACCTGGCTGATTTTTTATTTATTGTAGAGACAAGGTCTCGCCAAGTTGCCCGGGCGGGTCTTGAACCCGCAGGCTCAGGCAATTCACTCACCTCGGCCTCCCAAAGCGCGGGATTACAGGCTGAGCCACCGAACCTGGCTTTTTTTTTTTTTTCTTACTCTCCCTTCTCTTTCTCCTTCTTCTTATTTTCTTTCTTTTTTCCCTCCCTTCATCTCTCTCCCTCCCTTCCTTTATTCCTTTATTCCTCCCTTCCCCCTCCCTTCCTCCTTTCTCCCTTCTCTCTCTCTTTAAAAAAAAAAACCAGCCGGGTGCAGTGGCTCAAGCCTGTAATCCCAGCACTTTGGGAGGTGAAGGCAAGAGGACTGCCTCAGCTCAGGGGTCTGAGACCAGCCTGAGCAACATGGCGAGAACTTGTCTCTACAGTAAATCAAAAAATTAGCCAGGCACGGTAGCGCATGTCTGTAGTTCCAGCTACTTGGAAGGCTGAGGCGGAAGGATCGCCGGAGCCCAGCAGGTCGAGGCTGCGGTGGCCAGGATTGGCCACTGCACTCCAGCCTGGGTGACAGAGTGAGACTCCAACTCAAAAAAAAAAAAAAAAAAAAAAAATCATCATTGTTAGTGTGGGAAGATACATACAAATATCCTAGAACCTGCCAAAATGCAGCTTAAGTGTGACCTGAACATCCCATCTTGAAAGGAAGTTTAGAGAACTAAAATATCATTTGTTTTCATTTTATTGTTTAAGCCTTGACCATGGAAGTTCTGATTCCTACCCTGCTTGAAATCATTTTAAACTTAAAGAACCTACCCACAAATTTTTGAAACTCAAAAAACGTACATTTGGTCTGATTGAACTCTTCTACAGTATAATACATTGTTAGCTGGTAGCCTTGTGAGGAGGAAGGTGTCTCCAGGTTGAGCAGAACTTTAAGTAGGAGGATACATTTACTGCATTATTATACAGATACTCATTTCAGACATACACACATACATCATGCATGAGGCTGGTAAGTGAAATCTGTAGAAGAACTCAGAGAAAGAGGGTATTCCTTCCTTTCAACATGGTTCCTATCAACTGCTATTTCCTTTTTAGAGATCAGCCTACTCTTCTTACCTGAAGTTTTTAAAACATAAAATAAACAGGAGACCACACTCCCCGCAAAGAATTGCCTGACGCTGATTGTTGTTGCTTTTCTGAAACCTAAGTCTGTAGGGGAAAAAAAAAAAATACTCTCCTCGAGTCTCCCTTCTAAAGAAAAGACTCCGAGTTGGCTAGGAATTCGTAAGCTCAGCGTCCTCCAGGCCAGACGGAAACATGAGGCTTCAAATGTTTCTAGAGCTGGCTGGGGTCTTAGCAGTCAAGTCTCTCAGAAGAGGAATAATTAGGAACAAGTACTTTGAGAGCGCCTTCACATCTTTTATCACTTAGAGGTAACTAACTGTTCCTTGATGGAGCCATCCTTTTCTCTTCTCCCGAACGTGTCTCTGACATTCATTAGGACGAGAAAGCTGAAAATGTGTTCCTGAACGAAGGAGCGGTGCAGAATGGAGAAAAAGAGACAGGCGCTCACAGAAATATGCCGATTGTTTAGTTGTAAAATAACGAGTGGAGGGAACAGGGACACACACTGTTCAGGCCAGCTCATAGCATGTGGCTGCCAGCTCACCAAAGAGATCACATCCTTTGGCCCGGCAAAGGACCAGACCACAGCCAGGGACTGCAGGGGTGGTGAGGAGGGCGGGCGGCCGAAACCGACCAGCTCCATCCCTGCAGAGCCCAGCAGCGGGATCTGGGAGGCTCTGCAGGGCCCAGCATGTGAATCACCTTCCAGCCAAACCACTCCTGGCTCCTGCGAGCCAGCCCGCTCCGACCAAGTCTCTTAACACCCCTTCTGGTGGAGCTGCCACTGCTCTCCCTGGAACCTCTTGGCTTAGCACCTCTCCCCGCCCCTCCCAGCTGGACCCCTCCCGGGACGGCATGTGCTCTGCCTGGAATAACAAGGTTAGCTAGACAAGGTCGAATGGCCTGTGATGGGAGTGCCTGCAGGCCCCATGACGGAAGTGCAACAGGAGTCATCGTGGCCACGACGGGAGGGGAAGCGGATTCTTCCAAGAGGTCCAGTCCTGGCCTGGTTCTCCTGGCTGCTTTGAACCGTCCTTACTGCTTCTCCTCGTGAAGGCAGAAAGAGACGGGCGTCCCCTACCAGAGTGACGTGTGGGTGCAGTCCCCTTCAGGATGGTTGATCTCTAAGTCTATTCCCGGGCCAAAGTCCTGAGAAAAGCTGAATCATTCAGCCCCAAGGGAGTCTGGGGAAATGCAAAGCCCTCTTGGAAATCCCCTGGAAAAAAGAAGCAGGTAGAATTTGATTTTGTCTCTGTTGTCAAATGTTTGGCTCGGCCACCGTTGAGGCAATAGGAGAGGCTCCAGGGAGAACAACGGGGCCACAGGTGATGAGGAAATGGAATTTTGCAAGTGGTAGAACCTGGTGTGAAAGCTGGAAAAGGAGAGTAGACTGAGCTCAGGTCAGGGAGACCAGGGAGGAGCCCCAGCAGGGCCGGGAGGTCAGAGTTCTCAGCAGTAAAGGGAATGAAGCCGGAAAGCGGATGAAACCAGCTTAGTGGAACCAATCTGCAAGCAAGCATCCTCGGTGGGTTGCTGAGTGCCTGGGTGTTGAGAGGGAAGACAAGGGGGAGGCCTGCTCAAACCAGACTCCAGGAAGTTTCAGTGCTGTAGAAAAAGCCCAAGCAGCAAGTCAGTGCGCCTGCAGGTTCTGATCAACCAGGGGACGGGAAGAACCAGAGCCAGAACCCAGTGGGTGTTGGGTCCAAGTTCAGGGAGTGGCTGGGGTGAGAACTAAGGCAGACAGTCTAAGCTGCAGACTTTTGATGGTTCCTCCAAACGGGAAAATCTTGATTCTGAGGCAGCCTTCACTCGACCTAGGAAACCTCTTAGACAAGACAAGACTATCACTTGGTGTATTTATTTGTACAACAGACGTGCTATGCAGGTAAGCGTTGGGAAACGACACATTATTTCCCATCACTTCTCACCTGGACTGTTGCACCAGCTTCTTATCTTGTCTCCCTGCATGTGCTCTTCCTTCCTGACAACCGGTTCCTCATACAGCTGCCAACGCAATTCCTCTAAAACACAAGCCTGGTCATATCTCTCTGCCTAAACCTATCCACTGGCTGCCTGTTGTTAAATGAGATTCCCCAGGGTTTTGGTGAACACTAGTTCTGTGAGATAATTAGCCAAAGAAAAGCGTGCAGCCAAATACACTGGGGATTCTACGGGTTATATTTATTTCCTTTCTTAGGGCTTTGCAATGGAGAGCTGCACTTTAAAGACTCTGAGAAGTCCTGCAACAATTTTTGGAGGTTGAATGTTTCAACAATTTTTTGAAAGTATTAACCCAACACTTTACAGATGTTTTAACCATGGAGTACCTTCACTCTCTTTTGTCTCCCCCCCCCCATAAAATCTATTTACACTGACTGGCAATGCTCTGAGAAATACTGAACACCACTGTGTTTCAAACATCTTTTTAACAGAAACATTCTCTTTGCATCTTCCCTAATTCCTGTTAGAAAAATGTTGCTCGTTCTTCAAAATTCTATTCAGATGATCTCCTCCATAGGAAGCAGTCTCTTGTAGAGCAAGAGTCAACACACTTTTTTAGTAAAGGGCCAGATAGTAAATATCTTAATCTCTGAGGCTCCCACAGTCTCCGTTGCAAGCCCTCAGCACTGTCACTGTAACGTGAAAGCAGCCGTAGACTAACTGTAAATGAACGTGCATGGCAGTGTTCCAATAAAACTTTATCGGCACACATAGGCAGAGGGCTGAAGTAGGCCATGGTCTAGAGATGAACAATGCCTGCTTGACAGTTACACTTTATGTATTTCTTGCTGAGACAGAAGTCTAGATGTGAAAATCCCAAGGCCTCCAGGTGACAGCAGTATGGGAATGTGTTTAGTTAGACCAGACACAAGGTCGGAGATGAGGGCAAACCACACGAATGAAGCAGAAGGCCCTGCTTAGAGTCGTTATTGCAGACTCTTGTCATCCCGGTTAACTGGAGGAACTTTCTGTGAGAAATAATGCAAAATTAGAGACTCTCCTACAATGTTGGCTTAAGCATCAGCCCTTGGAGAATACCGCCAAAGGCAAACACGTCTATTATAAGCTGGCTGTGACACTCTCATATAAGGGAAGATGCATATCTAAAGTGCTAAGCATCAGTTAACAGCTTAAGGACACCCTCTACTCTTCCGAACTGCTGTCTGAAAAAGAAAGTGAACTAGCAGACTAGCAAAGAGAAATGTGGCAGGTTCCGTGACCCTCTGGGCCACGGTACAGGATTGACTAATGGGGATTGTCAGTGTCTGGGGAACCAGGAAGGGAGTGAATCAGAAAGCTGGAAGGGAGATGGATACCTGCCCTGGAATGGGAGTGACCAGAAGAGCATGGCCAGGGGCCGTTCCTGGGGGAAAATGACAGGTAAAAATCCCTGGTTAATTAGGTTTAGGAGATGAAATTCACCTAGCCTCTGAGATTAAAAACTCATAGGAACAAATGGGCCATGGTAGGGTTCAGATAGAGGGGACCGAAGTAATTTCATTGGCAATCAGAACCCTTTTGAATAGCAAGAGCTCTGGCTCCACAAAAAAAAAAAAAAAAAAAAAAAAGTCCCCTCATATCTGTTGGGACAGAAAGGCCCAACTTTCTGTATTCAGCCTGATAATGGTGAACATTGTGAGTGGCCAGCTCTTCAATAAATGTTTAGTCTCCTTGTCCATGGCATCCTTGTATAAGACTAGATCAGGGACCTCATTTTCCAGGCCCCTTGCTCATAGGTAGAGGCCTGAGACTGAACTCAGGACACTGGAGTTTCTGGACCCGACCCATGACATCTCCCACTGGCTCCCCACTCTTTCTGTAAGCCATCGACTAGATTTGGGTGACTTCAGATGCCATGTGTCGAAGACAGCAAAGCTGGTATAAAACTTACGTCTCTGATGGATTCTGTGGGAAAGAACGTATTCCTTGTCCATTCATACACACACAACTACCAGCATACACGTCAATTGTGTTAAGCCATTGAGATTTCAGGGTTTATCTGTCATGGGAGGTAGCATTTACGTGACAACTACAAGCAGAAAGTGAGCGTTGCTATAATTAGTAAAGGAGCTCCATTATATAAAACAATTTGAGATAAGAACGTGGTGTCTACTGAACCAGAAAATATAAGGAAGACGCTATGGTTTGCAACTAAGCCATTGCTTTCAAGCTCAAATAAATTTCACTTCCTTTAACAAATGATGATTTTGAAAATAAATTTTTGTGTGTCACCATCTCTATTGTCAAATGAAGTCAACTAAAATAGCCCACTTCTTTTAGATGCTCTAGGAAACAAACACACCGAGGAATAGGAAAAACAAAACAAAACAACAAACCCAAAACAAACAAACCTCAGCAATATGGAAGCCTCAGTGCTCAAACCCCAAAAGCAAAGTTAAGCCATTTCCAGTGGGGGAGACATCAGGAATAAGGCAACTGAACAACATAGAAACATAAATAGCCGCCTCAGTGATATTTTCCAAGCAGGCCATTATCTACAGGTCGATATGGAAAACTACTCAATTTGTTTATTCACCTCCCAAAAGAGTTATGATGAGGCTGGGCTCACTGGCTCAGCATGTAATCCCAGTACTTTGGGAGGCTGAGGCGAATAGATTGCCTGAGCCTGTGGGTTTGAGGCCAGCCTGGGCAACTTGGTGAGACCTAGTGGGCGCTTGTAGTTCTGGCTACTTGGAAGGCTGAGGCAGGATTTTCGGAGTCCAGCAGGTTGACACTGGAGTGGCTGTGAGTGTGCCATGGCACTCCAGCCTGGGTGACAGAGTGAGACTCTGACTCAAAAAAAAAAAAAAAAAAAGAATTATGATGATGAACCTTATTTGAAAAGCGATGCATATTTTTATTTTTAATTTTCTGTTTTTATTTTTTCTTCATAAAGCGGTCATTGGAACAGTATGGCTTTCAAGGAAAGATTTTCCTAGGTGAGATTATGTTTGTATATTTGTCACTCAAAACAAAAACAAAAGCAAAAAGCAAACAAACAAAAAAACCAAAGCACAGAATTGTTCATAGATGTTCTAGGCGATATAAAATCCAATTCGATCATTATGGACAATCTATTCCATTATAAATAATCAATCGCAGTTTATTAGACCACACTGGAGAAAAAAAACTTTGAAATGTCGGTTAAAGAGATGGTTTCCTAAGACACCCGTTATTACAATGACACTGAAAATTACTATCTTCTTCAAGGATTGAAGCAATATAGTGTGGTGGTTAAGCATATAAGCATGACTGTTCATCAAGACACCTTTACAGGTGTGAAAAGGCAAAGTAAGAGATGATAATTGTGGCACGTATTCCTGACAAAGGATCGCATTTAGAATATACAAAGACTTCCAAAATCAATCGGCAAAAGTGAACAACCTAACAGAAAAGTGGGCACAGGATTTAAACAGATACTCAAGCGATTTGTTCCACATTGTTAGTTGTCAGAGAAATGCAAATCCAAACCGCAGTTAGATACTATTTTGCATCCTGTGACTAGACCATGATTTATCCATTCTACTGTTGAAAGAAATTTGACGACTTTCCAGCTTGGGGCAGCTAAAAATAATTCTACCCTAAATATCCTTATTCATGTATTTTGGTGCACATATATGTACACTTTTCTCTTGAGTGTCTTAGGTATGCTTCAAGTGCAATTGCTGGATCATAGGGCATATATAAGTTCACTTTATTAGAAAGCATCAAATAACTTTTTTTTTTTGAATTGGAGTCTCACTCTGTCGCCCAGTCTGGAGTGCAGTGGCACACTCAACGGCCACCTCAGCGTCGACCTGCTGGACTCCAGCAATCCTTCTGCCTCAGCCTTCTGAGTTGCTGGAACTACGGGCGTGTGCTACTGTACCTGGCTAATATTTTATTTATTGTACAGATGAGGCTTTGCCAAGGTGCCTGGGCTGGTCTTGAACTTGCAGGCCCAGGCAATGCACTCGCCTTGGCCTCCCAAAGTGTTGGGATTACAGACTAAGCCACCCAGCCTGGCCTTGAATAACTTTCAATGTTATTTGGCAGAATGGCCAAAATTAAATGGCAGAAAATAAGTGTTGACAAGGATATGAACTCTCATATATTACTGGCAGAAGTGTAAATTGGTACAAACACATTGAAAGTTATTTGATGTTTTCTAATAAAGTTAACATATATATGTCCTACGACCCAGCAATTGTGCTTTAAAACATACATAATACACTCAAGAGAAAAGTGTACATATGTGTACCGAAATACATGAATAAGAATCTATAGGGTAGAATTATTTTTAGTTGCCCCAAACTGGAAAGTGGTCAAATTTCTTTCAATAGTACAATGGATAAATTGTGAACTAGTCATATATGAGTATACTATACATTAACAAAAACCAAATAGCTACTTCTATACACAATGGCATGATTGAGTTTTGCCATTGTATAAAAACATTGAGTAAAAAAAAGCCAGACCCAAAAGAAAAAAATATTGTACAAGTCTATCTATATAAAGCACACGAAGAAGCAAAACTAATCTATGGTTAGGGCTCAGGATAGCGGTCCCCTCTTGGAGTGGGGTAATAAACAACACGGGCTCAAAGAGAGGATTCTGGGAGTGGGCCATGTTCCATTTCTCGATCTGAGTGCCCAAATAGGCTTACTTTATGAATTTTATGAAAGTTCACTGAGCTGTATGCTTATAATTCGTGTACTTTTCTTCATGTTTATTGGAAAAGGAGGAAAAAGCGTGGACTCTGATGTCAAATTACCTGGTTTTTGTATGATAGTTTTGCTCCTTCCTAGTCAAGGACCTGGGGAAAGTTATTTCAACTTTCTTTATCTCACATTATTCATCTATCAAATGGGGATTACATGGTCACCTTCCTTATAGATGATTACAAGGATAAATGTGTCTGTGCACACAACTCATAGATCAGTATAGGGAACATGTTTAGCCTCCGATATGTCCATTGTTGCCATTATTACTATTAACTCTGGAGAAGACTAGTTGATAAATATTATTGTACAATGCAACCGGATCCAAAGTAAAAATAATTAGAATAACACGGAAAACCATCTAATATTTTTATTTTGCTTTATTATTTTTTAACTTCTTGACCTGCAAAGTAGGGAGTTTCTCAGAAAAACCAACACAGACAACTCCCAAGGCAAAAAGAAAATTCATTTGAAAACTCTGATGTAGACCCAACTAATATAAATATTATTGCTATAAAGGACATCTGTAAGTAGGTAAAGTGACTGAGAAGAAAAAAAAAAAAAAGATCAGGTTTCAATTATGTAAGGCATGAATTCTTATTTTAAAAGGGTCAGTAATACAGTGCTCACACCTCAAGATGGAAGGAATTAGTCAAATTTATCCTTGTGTGCAATGGGCCATGATTTTTTTATAATGTAGATATTTTTTATTCATTAATAACATTTAAAATCTTTGCCCTTGTGATATGCTAAGTTTTTTACTTCAGTATATAATCTAATATTTGAAATGTTCTCTACTATACTTTTGTGTTAACACTTGACCTAATTTATGCACAAATTCACCTTGTGTTTGTTTTGATATTGAAAATCGGTGCAGAAATTTCAAACTCCAACCAATATTAGGTTAGGAAATTCAAACCAGAACTTGGGCCTTTTCTAATACTGGTGCTTGCTTTAGTACAGGACTTCTAACAGAACAATCCAACCATAGAGCTCATGAAATACTAGTATCCATATTTAAAATTAGGAAATTCAAGGTTATATTTTACTCTAGCCATGAAAACCTCAAAGTACAAAACACTCTTTTAGGCTTCATGCAGTTCCATCTTCCACTGCACTGTGTTTGCTTCAAGAGAGTTTATTGTTATCTGTTATCATTGTACATTTTCAGCCAATTCTTATTTCCTAAGCTGAAAAATCTCAAGAGGGAGGGGCTGTGTCTGTATTGTTAATTACCGTATTACCAGTAGATATTTCTTGTGTAAGTGAATTAGTGCAAGAATGGAAACCATTGGGCCACAACTCTCAAACAGCACATGATTCAAAAATAATCAATTAAAAATATAAAACTAAAATAATTAGGATTTCGAGTTAAGATTGATTTGTGTAGTCTGGGACTTTAATTGTAGGAAACACAAGGAAATTACTTCAAATAGTTCACAGATGTGGGATTTTCTTCGTGCTCTGATCTCTTTAATGTGACCCAAATGAGAGACTAGATGTGAAATGCTCCACCAAAGGCGAATGACCTTGGATCACCACCAAGCAGAGCTGGGGACACCTTTTGCCTTCTACCCCAAGGGTGGTGGCATCAGTGTGAACAGATAGAGGAAGGATGGCTTCGCAAAGACTGGCTCCTCAGGGTAGACTCTGACAGCCCGGTGCAGAGAGTGGCCATGACCCCCTCAGTGGAGCGCCCTCAGAACTGCCAGTCACTTCCCATAGCAAGAAAATGTAGGCATGCACATCAGAAGGGTTTTCTGAACAAGGGTTATAAAAAAAGGGGCTTTAAAAAAATGATAACATCTTGACTATCTCAAATCCGGGATTTTTTAAAATCAAGGATTTCTGGCACAGGACTTTATAATTTTGGAATTGTATTATGACTCAGGTGTTCTCATGCCTCAGGGAATCCCAGTTTTTCTGCCATGTCAAAGTAACCTGTGATCATCCAGGTCTTCTGTTCTCTTTCCCCATTTCTCACTCCACTTTGGAGGGTAAGTGAAACACCTTTTGGAAATATGCAGAAATTTAGTCCAAAGTGTCGCAATTTGGGGGTTTAAATGTTTATTAAGTATATAGGGGTTTCCCTATTCCTTAAACACATTGAAATGACCCTACTTATGTTTCTCTGTAACATTTTCACTTAATATAACATGAAAATTCTTCCCAGTTGATACACAAGACTGTAACTTAGTATTTTACTAGATGCGTAATGCTACATAGTATGAATGTACTGTGATTTATCAAACCATTCCCCTGTTAATGTATATCCAGCTTGATAACAGATTTTTGGCTACTGTCAATGATTTTTTTGTGTGTGTGAAAATTTTTTATTTTAAAAATGTGGGATACAATTCAGGGTTAGGTATATAAATGTTCATTATGCAAGTACCCTTGTTGATGATTTTCAAATAATACACACACACACACACCCATGAGTTCATATACACAGCTTCATGTGTTACATGTCAGTTTGTTAGGATGGATTCCCGATGTGATATTGCTGGATTAAAAGTA
The DNA here is from genome assembly GCF_000164805.1 of Carlito syrichta. Lineage (NCBI taxonomy): Eukaryota > Metazoa > Chordata > Mammalia > Primates > Tarsiidae > Carlito > Carlito syrichta. The sequence goes on from NW_007248582.1 coordinate 157,854, forward strand.
AGTTTCACTTTGGATTTAACAGGTAGCGTTAGGTTACTTTACAAAAGGCTGTAGCAATTCACATACACATCAGCAACTCATAAAAGTGTTATAATCATTAAGGTGTAAAGACTAATATTGCATTACTACTTTTTTTTAATTGTGTAATATATCATATGTGCAAAAGACAATTTAAAATACAAATGTTCTAGTAAAGAGATTATCATTTAACTAACTGTGTGATCTCTCCCTGAGAAATATCTCAAAACCTAATGTGTTTCAGCACCATCTCCCGCTTCCCTGGGGAGCATACTCTGATTTGTTTTCTGTTCTCTCATACTTCTTCGTACATTTTGAATATATATTTATACCCATATATAGTATATTGTTTAGCTTTGCACATTTTGAATTTTACATACATGAAATAATGTCGTATGCATTCTGTGGCTTGCTTATTCCACTCAAAATTATGTTCGTGGTATTCGTTCATGTTGATGTGCATAACTATTGTTTATTGGTTTTCACTGTTTTATTACATTGTGTGAATATATCACTATGTATTTATCCTTTCTCCAACCAGTGGACTTTTGGTTTATTTATACATTTTTGAGTTACAAAAAATGGCACCAAGCACATTCTTGCCTGTTTCCTGGTATTCATGTGTAATAATTCTTCTATGGCAATAGTTCTCAAACTTTTTGATCTCAAAAACATGCTATACATTTTTAAATTAATGAAGACTCCAAAGAGCTTTTGTTTATGCCAATTATATTTATAGATATTTACTGTAGTAGAATTCAAAACAGAAATTTTGAAAAGAGTAAACATACTACACGTGAACATACATATGATTATTATCTTTTAAACCCTATATTTTCCAAAATAAAAATATTTAGTGAGAAGAGTGGCATTGTTAGACATTTTTGTAAATCCTTTTGATGTCTGGCTTAATTGAAGACAGCTGGTTTCTCTTATCTGCTTTTGCATCAGTCCTTTGGTGTATGTTGTTTTGGTTGAAGTATAGAGAGAAAATCTGATCTCACACAGATAGGAAATTGGAGAAGGGAGGAGCATGTGAATAGCTTTTTCAGATAATTATAGATATTCTTATCTGACCAAAACTTGACAAGTGGTAGCCTCTTAAAAAATAGACGTGTTCTAGAATTTGAAATCACATAAAAGAACATTTATATTTTTTGCATTAAAATCCATTGAATTGTCTTGTACTTTGAATGAATATTTTACTGGTGTGTCATTTTGTAATATCATACATTGGCCAAATTATTGGCTAACTGAGGAGTTATGCAAGTCTTCTAAGAGTTGACATATGTCATCATAAAAAATCATGTTTATTAATGTTACTAACAATGTCATTAGCATAACTGGGACTAAGGGGAGGCAAGTGAGGGTACAGAATTAAGGAGATACTCACTCTCAGGGTTGTGTAAGTGCTAACTCTGTACTTGCATGACTCTGAAAACAAGGGAGGGCCTGCCTTCCTGAGGGTGATGCCTCTTTAAATTTAGTGTCCTACGCCCCCTACTTGCTGTCCTCTGCCCTTAGTCCTGCTCAGCAAGAAAGTCTTTAAGAAGGGGGAAGTTATAGTCCTAGTGTGGTGACTGGAGCCTGAAATCACAGCACTGTGGGAGGTCAAGATGGGAGAATTGCTTGAAACCAGCCTGGGCAACATAGTGAGACTCTGCCTCTACAAAAAATTACAAGATTAGCTGGGCCAAAAAAAAAACAAAAACAAAAAAGAAGAAGCTATCAAGTTCACAGTGTAAACATTTCAAAAATTCCAAAATTTCTTAACATTTGAATTTATATCATTGGCCACAATTACTGTCTGCTGTTGTTCCATGAAATTGCAGGCTCACTTTGTATATTTTTTGAGAAATGCCTGCTGAATACTCAAGTCTACAGACAATAGTTTGTCTGTAAGTCACACTTTCAAGTAAAAATGGTGTTCCATGAAAAAAAAGTGGCTAGTTCAGCTTGCAACTCAAATGATTACATAAGTGTTTTTGCTTGAGTCAATGATCATGCTTCTCACTTATACATATGCTAAGGAAGTGCTTTATGTTTACCTTGTCCTCCAGACTACTAAAAAACATGGACTCAAAGATCAAGTTTAAAACATTAATCACTTTTTATATCTTCAAGGGTATTAAGTGAAACTGTTTTTAAGTAAATTTTAACTGTGAGTGTAACATTGGTGAATACCTTACAATAACTATTAGTATAATTTCATGACACTGCAAGTGTCAACATAGTTGAGTTGTTCCAGGTCAGATGAAGAGATTTAAAAAGCTATTTGACACTTTGGCCACTTCAGCGCAACTGATTTGTGCTGCCTAGCATGTGTGTAAAATAAGATCTTCAATGTTTAGTTGGTGCTGATATGGAAAAAATAGAAACAACACAGGCACATTTATAGATTTATTCATTTATAAGACAAAAGTACAATTCAGCAAAGAGATAGCAAGTCAGTCTTCATATTTCCACTTTGATTCAAAGACTTACTGTTTCATGAGAAGGTGGCAGTGCCATGAATTCGTTGACAACTTTTCATCCAGCAGGCATTCAGCAAGTCCACCACCCAAGACTTTGTTGGTTCTCAGTTATTATACTTCTCCAATTCATGCAATATGATGACTTTCTCTGTAAGATACCTCAGGGGCTTTTTCATTTCTGGTTCAAAAACTTCGGCAAACAATTTTTGGCTTTCAAAATGTTCGATTTCTTTTCTTTCTTTCTTTTTTTTTCACCTGAGATTGACTGGTCTCTCAATGAAACTGCAGTTTAACTTGTAGCAAGATGACATTCAAAAATGTTCTGTTGCCTGAGACAAAACAAGGTAGACTGTTGTCACCTGTAAACCTGAGGGCAGATAGCTTCAACATATTTTCATTTCTCTTTGTACAGTTTCTCTGAATTTCTTGGGTGTAGATTTCATCCTTTCTAAGAGTAAGGGCACTCTCATAGGAAAGTCATCTTTTTCAGCATTCCAAACCACAGGTGGCGCAATGTCAGTTAAGTAGGCAAGTCCTCTGATTGTCCTTTTAAAAACTTGTGGCAAAATACACACAACAAAATTTATCTTCTTAGCCATCATTAGTGGCATTCAGTACATTCACACGGTCGTGCAACCATCTCCAGAATTCTTTTCGTCTCATAAAACCGAAACTGTACCTGTTAAACAATAACTTCTCAGTCTCCCTCCACCCAGCCCTGGGAACCGCTGTTCTACTTTGTTTCTGTGAATTTGACTACTCTGGGTATTTCGTATCATTGGAGTGATGCGGTATTGGCCCTTTTGTGGCTGGCTTATTTACCTAGCATAATGTTCTTGAGATTCATTCACATCATGACATGTATCAGAATTTTTTTCCCCTGAGGCCGAATAGTCTTTCATTGTATGTATGTACTGCATTTTGTTTATCCATTTATCCGTTGATAGACACTTGGGTTGCTTCTACCTTTTGATAATGCTGCCATAAACATGGGTGTATGTGTATCTCTTTGAGTTCCTGCTTTTTAATTCTTTGGGGGCAGGAACCCAGAAGTAGAATTGCTAGGACAAATGGCACTTATATTTTTAATTGTGTGTGTGTGTGTGTGTGTGTGTGTGTGTGTGTCGGAGTCTCACTCTGTCACCCAGGCTGGAGCGCAGTGGCATGCTCATGGCCAGCGCAGCCTCGAGCTGCTGGGCTCCGGCGATCCTTCCACCTCAGCCTTCCAAGTAGCTGGAACTATAGCTCACACTAGCACACCTGTCTTGTTTTTAACTTTTTGAGGAACAGCCATACTGTTTTCCATAAAAACGGTAACATTTTTCATTCCCAATAGCAGTGTGTAGGGGACTAATTTCTTCATGCTATTACCAATACTTATTATTTTTCTGATAGTAGCCATCCAATGGATATGAGATGGTATCTCATTGTGGTTTTGATTTGCGTTTTCCTGAAGATCAGTGATGTTGAGCATCTTTTCAAGTGCTTGTTGGTCTATCTACTTTGGAGAAATGTCTATTCAATTAAAAGGAATAGCCATTGAAATTGACAATTTTCAATTGACCATGAAAAAAGTTACCATTTTAAAATCGAGTTGTTTTTTGTTGTTTTGAGTAATTTCCCTTTTTAAAGCCACTGATCCACTACAAATATTATAACACTAAGAAATAATAACAGTTTTACATGAAATTTAAACCTGCAGAAAAGATTTCAAAAACAATTGTTCAAGCTTTTACAAAGTAAGAGAGCAAAGTATCCTTATTCTTGTTGTGTATCTGCATAGGTGCTGAAGAAATTTTGAAATTTCAAAATAATGATTTAGTGGATTATAAAGAATAGCAAGATTTTACAGATTATGAGAAATAACTGAAGATAGCTAGCAAGAGCACAGTTAGAAGTTCAGAGATGAAATTGTGTTTATTTGTGAAAATGCACAACTTCATACCCTTATTCTAAAATGTTCATACCCTTAGAACATTTTAGAAAGCACTTATACAAGCACAAATTCCATTAGTTGTCAGAGCAACCGTGATTTCACACATCATGCGTCCCCTCAAAAACACAAATGTACACTCATGAGAAAATGACAATGAGAATGCTAGTACAATAAGTCCCCTCCATATGAACCTTCAAGTTGGGAACTTTCAAAGATATGCACGTGCATTTGCATGTCCAGTCATGTAATTTGGTTCATGTGTCTGGCATACATTGTCACACGTGTGAATCCTCTGCAAGTGATTGTGCTTTTGTGTACTTTACTATACAGTACTGTATAGAGAACAGTAGTACAATATCTTTATTTCGAGCCCAGGATGTCCGGAAGCAAGCATAAAAGCAGCAGTGACGTTTCTGGTACTGTACAGGACTAGATAGCCAATTGTGTCAGTTGGGTACCTAGGCTAACTTTGTTGGATTTACAAACGAACTGGACTTATGAATGTGCTCTCAGAACGGAACTCATTCATATTCAGGGGATTTACTGTAGTATTGTAAATACAGTTTTGACCTCATAGACCCTCTGAAAGTGTCTTAGTGGCCTTCAGGTTTCCCTGAAACACGTCTTAAAAGTTGTTTTCCTATGTTATCTAGCTGGAAATTGAATTTCTGTGCTGTACGTTTTGTAACTCTTCAGCTTCACTTAAGGAGGGTTGATTTTTCCCCCAAAGTAGTTTTACCAATTTATATATACCCACAATCAGCATAATAGAGGGAATATTTCTCCTTGTTCTTTTGTGCTAGTTTGGATCCTCTTGGAAACAGATGTCAAGACAGGATTATAAATTCAAGATGTAAGTGTGAAACCTAATAGATAAGGGAAAGGAGAAATCGGGGAGAGCCTTTGCGCTGTAATGCAGGTCTGGCACGTCAGGAGAGGAATGACAAAGGAGGGGTGGGTAGGAAAAGCCTCAGATCTCAGCAAATTCTAAGAAAGCTTCAGCAAGACTATCAGGTAATCCTTGAACCAGCAGTTAGTTAAGAGTTCTGCACGTCACAAAAATGAGCTTGCATTAGTTTCTCCACTGTGCTTAGTCGTTGGCTGGACACCAACTGGGAGCTTGGCCTTTGTGAATCCTGAGACACAACAACTGGAGTCATCAGTCATTTATTCTCCTCACAGATGAGGTCTGAACATTCCTTGGCCTCCAACCCTTAGTGGAGTTGTAGATTGGATTATATAATATTGTCTGTTTGCGCTTCCTATTATATAAATTTCCTATGCATTTTCTTTCCCCAGATTTCTATTAGATGGTCTTTTTAAAAAATAAATATATAAGGACTTTGTGTATAAAATAATTAACCCCATGTTTTATTATGTATATTACAAATATTTTCTTTCAGCTTACCATTCATCTTTAGATTTTGTATATGTTATGCTTTTCTACACAAATAATCTTAATTTCAACATAGACAAATCTATTGATTTTTTTCTTTTACAACTTAGATTTTTTAGTTGTTTAAAGATGTTTCCCCAACTTCTGCATCATACAAATCATTCTCTTAAATTTCACTCTTATTTTACAGTTTTGTTTACATTTACATCTGTAATTTGTTTTGATTTTCTGTGGTACATATATACACAATGAAGTAGGAGTTTACATCTGTTTTCTTCTAGTTGGATAACCAATTATAGGGGTATTATTAAAGTATCACTCTTTCCCCATGGTATTGAAATTCCAACTTTATTCTGTCTGATCTGAGAGTCCTAAAAGCCCATAATTTTGATATTCTTCAGTATAAATAGTCACTTCAGTACCTGTAAGAAAACAAGCAATCAGATGGTTCTGAGAAAATAAGTTGATACTTGTATGAATGTCAATTCACCAAAGGTTAGTAGATTATCAGAGGCTTAGTATGCATACTGTTTCTTCTTTTATTTTTTATTTTTTTGAGTTGAAGTCTCACTCCATCACCCAGGCTAGAGTACAGTGGGCCATCCCAGAGTCAACCTGCTGGGCTTTAGTGATCCTTCCGCCTCAGCCTTCCAAGTAGTCGGAACTACAGGTGTGCGCTGTCACACCCGGCTAACTTTCTTTGGGTTTATTGTAGAGATGAGGTCTCGCCAAGTTGCCCAGGACAGTCTTGAACCCATGGGCTCAGGCAGTCCCCTCGCCTCGGCCTTCCAGAGTGCTGTGATTACAGGCTGAGCCACTGAGCATGGTCCTGTTTCTTCTTTTAAAGGAAAAAAAAATAAAGTAAAAGATCTGCTTCCTAGTGGTGTCACAAGGATGATGTTCATGTTAAATTTGGTTCATAGTCTTTTAGAAAGGAAGGGAAGAATTACAGCCAAAATATATGGAATGATAATAATCAGTTAATGAAATTTTAAAAACGTATTTGTTACTTCAAAAATGTAAATATTTCAATGGTATATATTATGAAAAATTAGATAGCAACATATGTAAAATTTCCCTGTTATGGAGACAGTGATCTGAATTTTTATCCTGGGTCCATTATTTACGAGTCATAGAATCTTATGCAAATTACTTTGCTTTTCTGAACCTCAAATTCTAATAGTCAATTGTGACAAATGCCAATTATAATTTCATCAATAAACCCTCCTTGTACTAAATCTTGTGCTCACAAGTGTTAGGTGATACAGTTAATCATGCCATTTATAAAGTCTCACCATCAGACTTTCTGATCCATAAGTGAGTTAACAATGTTACCTCCTACATCAATGTGCAGAGGCAAGTAAAAATGTTGTCGGTACTATCTACCCAGTCCAAGGACAGAAAATTACTCTCTAAATGTTTTCCCCAGTTGTTCAGCTACTCGTGGAGCAGCAATTGTCTCACCAGCAGAGTGATTACTCTTGGAAGCAATGCACACTTAATTGACCCAGTATGAAGGAGCAACTTTTTAAGGAAATCCCTAAGGATGGATTATTTTTCCTAACAAGTAGAGATCAAGTAATGGTGGTATCTCAACTGACTGGGAGACATTTGCCCAAACAAAAACTTGGAAGTTGTAGTTTGCAAGGTTGTATGCAAATCTCGGTATACTGGGTCCTCAACTAGGTATCTGAAGATTGCATGATTACAAATACAATTGTTTTGTGGATGAATATACAAAGATTTTTATCTTAGCAACAAATAGAAACTCGGGGTAGGGGGAGTCAGGGTAAACCTTGAAATGACACAACCTTGAATGCTGATGTCATTCCTTAAAAACAATTTGGTATCTCTCTAAAAAATATATGCAAATGCTGTGAAACTTATGTGAATGCAACTCTCTTTCAAATGCTCCTGGCAGGATTCTGAGCTAATGCCACAGCTTAGGAGCCTAAGTATCTTTGAATGTCTGAATAAAAATAGAGATTTTCACGTATTAGAAAGGAGAATTTAGCCCTTTGAAAGTGGTAATGACTATCATTTCAAACTGAATTATTTGAAATTTGCTCTATACACTGTTAAGTTTTAGCTAAACCATTCTGTGGTAAATGGAGAATGAAATTCAGACTCAGGCTCTTTTTTTTTTTAAGGCTGTATTTTTTGGGGGGTCTAACAAAAAAAGATATTTACATATCGTATTATGCCACTACCATATATTGACTCAAAGGGATCATTTTTCGTGGCTATTCTTTTCATTTTTGGTGTTACTTGCAACATTTTTTGGGTAAATATCATTTGTGTGTGGAAACTTGACTTTGTTTATGTTGCTTCCTCAGTTTTAGGTAGAGTAAATGTATGTTCCTGCCAATCATAACATTCTCTTCCCATCACTTAAATACTTTGCAATTTTCTATAAGCAGCTTCATATGGACCCTTACTTTGTGATTTAGCAAAATTTTCACATAACAATTAGACCTGGCAGGTCATATTTATATAATAAAGTGTTACTTAGCACTTACAATAATATCACATAGTAAGAGAGAGGAGTATTAAACTAACCTCTGAAAAAATGGGGTTGGCAAAATATTTGAGAATTTTATTGTTAATATGTTTGGCTGGTCCTATATTTGTAATAGAGGTTCCACTTGAGCTCCTATTTTTCCTACAACTTAAGGAAAGCACAAAGAACTCCAGGTATTCTCACTTCTGCTGAAATTTTATTAAGAGGGCTCACTGAAGTCAGGAAGGGTCAATGCCCCCTGTCCTGTGCTGTTCAGGGGATAGTGCACAGAGATTAGTTAATATGTTTTCTTCTTTATTTTTTCTCTATTTTTAATTGCCACCTCTGTTTTTAACATGAAACTTTTATTTTTGTCTGACCTTAGAAAAGAAGACTGGCTTGGTGGTGGACAATCATTCCTCCACATGTGTTATTAGTCCCAGAATAAAGAGTAACTCTGCTAGGCCCTGGAAGTCCCACATTGAGTGTGACATCCAAAATGACATCAGAAGACAGGAAGAAGAATCATTAGTATCTACATTGTAACTGACATAAATAAGGGCCTCTCTCTCTTTTTTTTTAGTGAAAACAAGATATTCAATGGCACACTAGCAGCAGAAGCTGCTGATTACTAACATAAAGTCATATCTATGTAAAAAACATTAAAGAGAATAAAGAGATAACTAAAGTTAAGTGACAAGCATAATGACAAATGCTAGGTTTTAAACAGGAAGCTTCAAGTTTTACAACCTAAGTATTCTCACTCAAAGAACACACACCCCAAACTTGCAGGTTAGGGAGTTAACCAACTTGCAATTTTTTTTTTTTTTTTTTTTTTGAGTTGGAGTCTCACTCTGCCACCCAGGCTGGGGTGCAGTGGCACCCTTCCGCCTCAGCCTTCCAAGTAGCTGGAACTACAGATGCGTACTACCATGCCTGGTTTATTTTTTTTTTACTTGTTGTAGAGACAGGGTCTTGCCAAGTTGCCCAGGCTGGTCTCAAACCCGTGGGCTCAGGCAATCCTCTCACCTTGGCCTTCCAAAGTGCTGGGATTATAGGCATGAGCCTCCGCGCCCAGCCTGCAATTCTTTTAAAATAGTTTTAGCAAACCTGGCTCTCTGGTTTCCAAACCCACAGAGTTTTAAAAACAGCAGATTTTAAGGCAGTTTTAGAAGTGAGAGGGAGATGCTACAGATAAATAGCCGCCAAAGTGACACCACACGACACAAGGCATTTCTTGTAGTAGATGAACCATAAAGTTACTGCTGCACATTTAAAAAAGAAAGACTGGTTCAGTTGTGTTTCCTCTGATTTTAACTCCTCCCCTTCCCTTAAAGTACTAGGAGCATTCCTGTGTGGACTGTCTAGAGTGTCTCTCTCCAATCCCTCTGACTCTTCCTCTTGATCCTCGCCAGCATTAACTTCTCCAACTGCTGGTACCCTAGGTATGTTTGATAACATGTCGTTTCCTAGGGACTGACTACTACTCAGTAGCTTTGCCGGCCATCTTTCCAAGGCCAGCTGTATATGTCTGTCAATCCGTTGTTTGTTGTTCTTCTGTTAGGCTTGGACTTCTCACTTTCAGGTGAGTCTGTAGAAAAGGGGATCTAATACGGCGGCAGTTACATCGTGGCCACTCTTTTCACCTACTTCATCGTTATTGCTAACAAAATCTTCATGTAAAATAGGGAGATCAAGTCGAGTTCGTTTTAAACAGGTCTGAACTTCCTTTTTATTTCCCAGGCATCCAGCTCTGTCAGTAAAATCCTCAAACTGCAGTTTAGGGATTTTACATACAGCCTATGTGCCCAGTGCTCTGTGTGTCTGATTAATGTCTTCAAGTCTTCAGCTTCATGACCTTTACTGTTGAACTTTGCCTTATCAAACAGATGCCTTAAGGCTGGAAACCCTCTCTCTGAAACTAATCTCTGAGCAGCCAGCTTGGGTGTATTCCTTTTAACTGTTCTCTTTGGGGGTACAGGAACAGGTGCTGCCCTCCCTGACTCTTCATCAGGTTCCGTTCCTTCTCTGTCTCTCTCCGGAGAGGTTGGAGGTGGGGAAGAATGAAAAGTTTCATCTTCCACATATTCATAGTTGGGCAGGTCAATAACACCATTCTCCTGTGCGTCTAACATCTTGCCCTCACTACGGACCCGATAGCCGCGGTGCCTTCTATTTCTTATTCTAAGACTCTTTTTTCCCCTGTGGTGAAGCACCCCAATCCAAAGAAAATCTAATTCTGAATCCCCACAGCCTTGAAAAATAATGCGCTTCTACTAAAGTATTTTTTTAAAAGTTCTGCAAAAGGATGGAATTACATCTCACAGTACTTTACAGAAGTACTTTCAAGGAAGTAAAGTCACTTCCTAAAAATTCACCATATATTGTCGTCTCCTTCAATACTCCTTGTCTTAGTAGTAGCTTGCTAAATCTTTTCTGCGTCTTTCTCAAAACCCCGGTGAGGACATAGTCTCTTTAGGTTTTATTTATTTTTATTCATTTTTTATTTTATTATAGGGATGTAGGGTACCAGTGAGGATTAACTACAAAAGTAGTCTGCAAGCAGGTGAAGTTTGGGCTTCTAACTGGCCCTCACTGCCCTGGCAGTGGACCAGGTATGCTTTGTGTTGTCACGTGCTCCCTACACTTCTCTCTCCCTCCCTCCTCTAGCAGTGCCCAGTGACTGCTGAGCCCTCCCTGTGCTAATGTGACCCATGTTCAAGGCCCACTTAGGAGTGAGAAAAGGTGGTATTCCATTCTTTGTTTCTGTGACAGGTCATTTCGTATTACGTCCATGGTTTTGTTCTTCTTTATGACTGTGTAATACTCCATCATGTATATGTACCATATTTCCTTTACCCATGCCAGCATCTCTTTTTAACTTCTTAATGATAGCCATCCTTACTGGAGTTAGGTGGTATCATTGTAGTTTTGATTTGCATTTCTTTGATGATTAGTGAGACTGAGCGTTTTTTCATGTGTCTGTTGGCTGTTTGAATATTGTCTTTTGAGAAGTGTCTGTTCATGTCTTCTGTTCATTTGTTAATGGGGTTGTTTGTGCTTTTCCTTTTGCTTCGTTTGAGTTTGTTGTAGATCCTGCATTTTAAGCCTTTGTCAGATACATAATTTGCAAATTTTTTTTCCCCATTCTGTGGGTCGTCTCTTTGTTCTCTTGATGGTTTCTTTTACTGTGCAAGAGCTTTTCAGTTAGATGAGGTCCCACTTGTCTATCTTAGCTTTTATGACATTAGATTTTGGGGACTTGGTCAAGAATTCATTGCCTACTCCGATGTGCATAAGGGTGTTTCCTATGTTTTCTTCTGGGATTCTTACAGTTTGAGGTTTTATGTTTAGGTCTTTGATCCATTTGGAGTTAGTTTTTGTATTTGGTGATAGGTAGGGATCCAATTTTATTCTTCTGCATGTGGTCAGTCAGTTTTCTCAGCACCATTTGCTAATTATGGTCTCCTTTCCCCCGTGATTGTTACTGGTAGGCTTTGTTGAGGATGAGTTGGTTGAGAAACTGTGCTTTTGCTTCCAGAATCGTTACCCTGTTTCATTGGCCTGTGTACCTATTCATGTACCAATACCAGGCTGATTTGGTTCCTGTAGCCTTTTAATAAAGTTTAAAGTCTAGAAGTGTGATATCTCTCACTTTATTCCTTTGGCTGAGGGTTCTTTCAACTACTTTTGTTCTTTCAACTACTTTTCTGTTTCCATGTGACTTTCTGTATTGTCATTTCCAGGCCTGAAAAAAAAAATTTTGGTAATTTGATGGGTATTGCATTGAATCTGTAGATTGCCTTGGGTAGGATGGACATCTTGACCGTATTGATTCTTTCAAACTATAAGCATGGAATGTTTGTCCATTTGTTTGTGGCATCCTTGATTTCTTTGAGTTTTGTAGTTCTCATTGCAAAGGTCTTTCACTTCTTTGGTTAGGTGAATGCCAAGGTATTTCTTTTTTTGTGTGAGTGTGTGACTATTATGGACAGGATTGTGTTTTTAGTTGGTTCTCTGCTTGTTGCTGGTGTATAGAAATGCAGTTTTCTTTTGCACATTGATTTTGTGATACCTGATACTTTACCAAAGTCGTTTTTCAGTGTGAGGAGGCTTTTGACAGACTCCTTAGGGTTTTTAAGGTATAAAATCATATTGTCTTCAAAGAGTGATAGCTTAACTTCCTCTTTTCCTATTTGAATGCCCCTGGTTTTCTTTTCTTGCCTGATTGCTCTAGTTAGGACTGCCAGCACTATGCTGAACAGTAGGGGTAAGAGTGGGTACCCTCGTCTTTTTCCTGTTTTTAGGGGGAATGCTTACAGCTTCTTCCCATTGAGTAAAATGTTGGCTGTGGGTTCATCATAGATGACTCTTCCTGTTTTGAGGAATGTTCCTTCTATGCCTAAGCACTCAAGGGTTTTTTTTCAAGAAGGGATGCTGGATTTTGTTGAATGTTTTTTTCTTTGTTTGATAATATAATCATGTGGTTCTTGGTTTTATATCTGTTAATGTGCTGTATTACGTTTATGGTCCTGTGAATGTTGACCCAGCCCTGCATCCTGGGAATGAAGCCCACCTGATCATGTGTTGGATCTGATTTGCTAGAATCTTGTTGAGAATTTTGGGGTCTAACTTCATCAAAGAGATTGGCCTGTAATTCTCCTTCCTTGTTGGATCTTTGCCAGATTTTTGTATCAGTGTGATGTTAGCTTTTTAAAATGAGTTGGGGAGAATTCCACCATTCTCAATTGCCTGGAATACTTTCAATAAGATTGATATCAGCTTCTCCTTGTATGTCTTGTAGAATTTGGCTGGGAAGCCATCTGGTTCGAGACTTTTTCTGGCAGGGAATTTTCTTATGACTGAGTCAATTTCCTGGATTGTTATTGATCTGCTTAGAGTTTCAATTTCTTCTTGTTTCATCCGTGGGTGGTTGTGTGATATCATAAAGTCCTCCTTTTCCTTTAGGTTTTCTAGTTTATTTGCTTACAGGTGTTCATAGACTCTCTGATAATCTTCTGAATTTCTTCAGGGTCAGTTGTGACTTCGCCTTTTGTGTTTCTAATTGTGTTTATTTGGACTTTCTCTCTCTCTCTTTTTCAGTTAATCTGGCCAGGGGTCTCTCATTCTTATTTATTCTTCCAAAGAACCAGGTCTTTGTCTTGTTTACCCTTTCTATGATATTTTTGTCTTCTATATCCTGCAATTGTAATTTTATCTTGGTGATCTGCATTCTTCTGCTGAAATTGGTATTTAGATAATCTTGCCTTTCCAGCTCCCTTAGTTGTGATGTTTACTGTTCACTTGTAATGTTTTTGTTTTCTTGATGTGTGCATGCAATGCTCTGATTTTTCCTCTTAACACTGATTCCATGGCATCCCAGAAATTCTGATAAGATATGTCTTTGTTTTCATTTGTTTTCAGGAATCTTTTCATTTCTGTCTTGATTTCCATGTTGACCCAGAAGTGGTTCAGCAGCAAGTTGATTAAAAATGCATGTCTTTGTGTGTTTTTTTGGGGGGGGGGTGAAATCTCATTGCTGGTGATATTTATTTTTATTCCACTGTAATCTGCAAAGATGCATGGTATCATTTTGATTTTTTGAAATTTGTTCATGCTTGATTTATATCTGATAATGTGATTGTTCTTGCAGTATGTTCCATGTACTTTTGAGTAGAATGAATAACCTGTACATGTTAGGTGGAGTGTTCTGTAGATGTCTATTAAATCCATTTATCAAGTGTTGTGTTAAGGTTCCAGATCTCCTTGTTGGTTTTTGTTTGTTTGTTTTTGTCTTATTGATTTATCTAGAGCTGTTAGTGGGGGTCTTTAGGTCTTCAACTATGATTGTTTTACTGTCAATGTTCTCTTTTAGTTTAATTAGCAATTGTTTTATAAAACCTGGTACTCCTGTGTTGGGTACGTATGTGGTTAAGATGGATATTTCTTGTTGTTGTTTGAACCTTTTTCATTGTGTAGTGTCCTGTGTCCTTTTCAACTTTGATGGTTTGAAGTCTGTTTTGTATGATATCAGGATAGCCACACCTTCTCCTGGTCTTCTCTTGTGATAGCTTGTGGGAGTTCACTGAAACTCTTGTGCTTGAAAGACTCATTTGCTTGAAAGACTGTTTTCCAGTCCCCAACTTTGAGCCTGTGGGTGTTCTTTACAGTGAGGTGAGTTTCCTGTAGGTAGCAGACTGTTGGATCATGCTTCTTTACCCAGTTTGCCACTCTCTGACTTTTCAGTGGTGCATTTAGTCCATTCACTTACAAATTGATTATTGAAATGTGAGAGTTTGTCCCTGTTATGGGGTGCTACTTTGTTTTCTTCTTACTTTTTAATTTATATATGTATATATTTTCATTTTTGTGAGTGTTCAGTATATTCTGCTGGCCCTGTGCTTGCCTGTATTTTTGTGATGGGTATGACTGTCCTTGTTTTTTCTGTGTTCAGCACCTTTTAAAGTGTTTCCTGAGGAGCTGGTCTGAAGGCAGCATATTCTCTTAGGGATTAGATGTCTGGAAAGAATTTTAATTCTCCATCACTGATGAATCTTAACGTGGCAGGTAGGAAATTCTTGACGGGAATTGCTTATCTTTAAGAATGTTAAAGAGCCGGGCTCGGTGGCTCAGCCTGTAATGCCATGCCTTGGGAGGCTGAGGTGAGTGGATTGCCTGAGCCCGTGGGTTTGAGACCCGCCTGGGCAACTTGGTGAGACCTCATCTCTACAATAAAAAAAAATTAGCCGGGTTTGATAGCGCGTTCCTGTAGTTCCAGGTACTTGGAAGGCTGAGGCGGAAGGATCGCCGGAGCCCAGCAGGTTGGGGCTGCGGTGGCCGGGAGCGGCCACTGCACTCCAGTCTGGGTGACAGAGTGAGACTCTAACTCAAAAAAAAAAAAAAAAAAGAATGTTAAAGATTGGGCTCCAGTCCCTTCTGGCTTTTAGTGTTTCTGAAGATAAGTCTGGAGTGATTCTGATGAGTCTTCACCAGTAGGTAGTCTGACCTTTCTCTTTTGCTACCTTTAGGATTTTTTCTTTCATGCTTACTTTGTGGAGGTGGATTACTATGTGTCATGGAGACAGTCTTCTCTTGTGATAGCTTGTGGGAGTTCACTGAAACTCTTGTGCTTGAATGGTCACCTCTCCAGGGAGTTATGGGAAATTTTCTTGGATAACCTCATGAAATGTTTGCTTCATGGTGTTTTCAGTTTCCCTTTCTGCTTCAAGGATACCAATCAAGAATAGATTTGGCTTCTTGACATACTCCCACATCTCTTGGAGACTTTGTTCCTTTTTTTTGAGCTTTTTTCATATGTTTTTGACAGACTGGGTTAATTCCATATTTTGGTCTTCAAGCTCTGAGATTTTTCCTCTGCCTGGTTGATCCTACTTCCTATGCTTATTGCTGTGTTCTTAATTTTCAGGATGGCATTTTTCATTTCCATTATTTCAGAATGAACTTTTCTGAAATTTTCCAACTCTGCTTTTACTTCCTGTATGAGTTTGGTGAGTTTCACTTCTAGCTTCTCTTAATTCTCTCTGTTCTTTTTAGCCATCTGCTCTCTGACTTCTGTGATTGTCATCTGGGGCAGTTTTTTGGGGGGGGTTCCATTGTTTGTGCTCTGATAGCTGCTTTCTTGGGTACTGTTTCTTTAGTACTTTAGTATTTTTTCCTCATTTGTGACAGGCCTTTCTTCCATCTCTGTAATTTCTTTTGGTTTTGTTGCTCTGAAGTTAGTCACTGACCCTCTGTTCTGGGACCCTGTCTGTGTTTAAATATAGGTCTCTCAGTTAGAGAGGGAGGGGCAGGCACTTCTGCTCCTTGCTCCTCCCTGTGGCAGGGTTTTCAACTCTAGCAGCTCCTGCTGCTGGCACTCTGCAGAGAGTGAGTGGGGAGCATGCCCCCCATCTGCTGCCCTATCTGCTGATTTCTAGACCAGAAGCCTTCCCACCAAGAAAGCCTTTAGATGTCTTTCTTGTCAATCCTTCCCTGTTAAAGTTCACACTCTGCTCTTGAAAGGGAACACTTTTCAATGCATACCCATACTCATATATAATTAAAATGTATAATTTAAGAAAATAACTCTAATCTTGTAATGTTTTTCACAATTTTTGCTTAACGTTTAAGGTATCTTTAGGAAATAATATCACTGTGATCAAGAAATATTCTTTGAACTTCAATTCTTTCTTCAGTTTCACTTCAACTTTTTTCTTTATAATTTAAATAAAATTAAATTTAATGCTTTTTATTTAAATAGAATCTGTATTATAGTCCAAATTTTAATAAAATATCTCAATTGTCAGAAAGAAAGAAAGAAAGAAAGAAAGAAAGAAAGAAAGAAAGAAAGAAAGAAAGAAAGAAAAAGAGCACTTTCTCTGCCATGGGGGAGGAAGGAGGTGATCTGCCCTATCGACATGCAAGTCTTGGAGGTGATTCTTCTTGATCTGGCTGGGAATATGGGCTGGACACCAGTGAGGATCACTTTGTAAGTGAGCATTCCCTGCCTGGGAGCCAATGCCAAGCTTTGCTGGTACAAGCTGTGCTCACAGCTGCTGACCCAGCATGTTTTCCTCCCCTTCTATTTGGCATCTGGTTGCCCACCACTATGTCCCAACCAGGTCTCCAGCATGGAACCAATGACTTATATATGTCTGGGAGGGTGTGAATGAACCAAGCATCTTATGTACACTCACCTACTGTCTTTCACTAGGCAGGGCTTCAGTTCTTGTGCAAGTCTGGAGCATGGTGGGGATGAGGCATCTGGATTCCCACATCTGCCAACATTTTTTGGTCTCTATGTATTCAAAGAGAACTTTGCTGGGTGCAGAGTGGTTCACCTGTTCAAAAGTTCTGTCAGCAACTTCGTCTCTACTCTCTGGCTTGCTCAGTGAGAGTGGCACTGGTCTGCTGTTCCATGGTTTCCAACTTGGATCTAGTCTCTTTCTTTATTCTCTCTTTGTAGATTGTTCTTTCCTGAGGTGACTTGATGCCCTTTCCTATCTACATTAATCTATGAATCTATTCCCTGCTTCTTGTGGCTTCAGTTCTGCAGCTCTACCCATTACTACAATTGCTGAAACAGAGGCCCATGATCTATAGCATATTAAGCAACAGAGAACATTTTCTTCTTGGTAGTAGGGAAGGGGTAAACATTTTAACAGTTTTGTTCTTGCCACATCTGTTGTAAGGTATATATAATGAACCTCAGAGTAGATGACTCCTGGAAGATGGCCTCTCGTGTGCTAAAGATAGTTCAGTAGATCAGGAATGAACCAGCACTAGGAAAGTTAATACTTAAAGTTTGCCAAACACAATCAAAAGTTATACAAAAGTACAGCAAGTTAACAGAAAAACCTGATGTTATTTGGAAGCACTTAAATCTATACCAGATTTTTAGCTATATAATGAAAGTATTACAATTTTGGAGAAACCAGAGGAAAATGTACAGTTTAGGTAAAAATGAGGCAATAATCGGAATTTTGCACTTGGTTTCATTGGCTGCCAACAATCTGAATGGTGCACAATGAAATCTATAAAACATGTTGCCAAATCTCTGGTCAGTTGAAACTGCTTAGTTTCATTCTTCTGTGGTACAAATGTCTCAATTTTGGCCATGTGATGTTATTTGTCTCATCTGGTTTCTTGGAGACTAAAGGTCTCTTGTTAACTATACTAATAAATAGAGGAAGCTACAAAGACACGGGGGGAAAATATCCAGCAACAGCACTGACTAAGGTCACAGTGGTGGTGATGACTGGTGACTGGAGGCCCCACTAGAGATTCAAGAATAAGGAATGTGCAACTGATTTAAGGTAAAAGCTACCCTGCAGGCTGGCTGGAAAGGAAAGGCATGTGCTACAATAGAGGGTGCTTTGGATCACATGGGACAATATGGTCTTTGGCAAAGCTTACTTATCCTTTTAAGCCATTTCCCTGCTCCTTAAACATGGAATACTTACTATCAAAGCTCCTCTGCCCATGAACTTGCAGTTAAATACATTTTATTAGTTTCAAAATGCCCCC
This sequence comes from Carlito syrichta, assembly GCF_000164805.1. Classification (NCBI taxonomy): domain Eukaryota; kingdom Metazoa; phylum Chordata; class Mammalia; order Primates; family Tarsiidae; genus Carlito; species Carlito syrichta. The sequence goes on from NW_007248582.1 coordinate 176,204, forward strand.
TTTTCCCCACCTTTTGACATCTCTGAAATGGGGCTGTGTCTTATAATCAGTAGTGACCTACAGTAGCTGTTGTTTCCATGTGGTTAACACTGTCTGTGTTTTTGTAAACATAGAAAATGCAGGCATCATATCTGTAAAATGGGTGAAGGGGCCTGGAAGAAAGTCACAAGTATAGACAATAGTGGAGCGTCGCTCTAACTCTGAGAAACTCAATGGTGACGTGAAGGTGGCGAGGAAGTAATGGGTCAGATGGAGTAGCAATATCTCCAAAGCAGAAGTAAAGTCAGCCAACTCCATGTAATTGCAAAGCAGACTTAACAACTCCAGACCGGCCAGGTTTGGTGGCTCAGCCTATAATCCCAGCACTTTCAGAGGCCAAACCAAGTGGATTGCCTGAGCCCGCGGGTTTGAGACCAGCCCAGGCAACTTGGTGAGACCTCGTCTCTACAATAAATTAAAAAAAATTAGCTGGGCATGGTAGCATGTGCCTGTAGTTCCGGCTACTTGGAAGGCAGAGGCAGAAGGATCACCAGAGCCCAACAGGTTGATGCTGGGGTGGCCGTGAGCATGCCGCTGTACTCCAGCCTGGGTGATGGAGTGAGACTCCAACGCAAAATAAAAAAAAGAACTCTAGACCTATGGTTTGATTCTTTCCTGTGCTCTTTAAAGAAATGCTGCATCACTAGTGCTACTGATATACAGAGGACATTATTGTGTTGAAAAACACAGGCAGCAACAATTCTGAGTGAGAAAGTAATTCAGAAAACTCAGCCTGTGAGTGTGCAGCGGGTTTGGGATACTTGAACCAATCTATTCTACTTACATTTTCCTCTGTGTATGTACAGAGAAGTGATATATGATTTTTAAAAAGTTGTCTAAGACCGAAAGGGCTTTTTCAGTAAGTATAAAATGAACATTATAAGTAACAAGGAAGTATAGTGTTTCTATTTCATTTGAAATATGTTTTGCTTTCTTATTCTTACAATATCCCTGTGTCATAGTGTCAAACTGTCTTAGATCCAACAAATTGCAGGATATCAACACAAGTCTACCTTGTAAAGCAAAACCTTGTGAACGCTGCTTAACACCAAGAGATGGTGCTAAGGGGTGCTTGTAGATTGACTCTCTTGGTTTTATAACCAAAAAATAGTGAAAAAATACACTTGTGGGACCTATTCATAATCAGAAGAGCTTTGTAGCTTCTTCATAGGGTTAATATGAGAATTATAAACAATTTATAAAAAGACCCCAGTCTAGTTTCTGGTACAAAATATATCCTCAGTAAGTACTAGTCATTGTTATTAATAATAAAAGGCATGTATTATATGTATGCAAGCAAGACAAAGTGACTTGAGTGAGTAAGCCAATTATATACTTGTGTGAATCAAATTTAGTTGTAGGATGGTAAAGTAACTTGCTCAAACCATACAGTTTGCTATGCTAGAACCAGGACTAGAACTGCTTCTTATTTATTTGTTTGTTTGTTTGTTTATTTGTTTGTTGAGTTGGAGTTTTGCTCCATCCCCCAGGCTGGAGTGCAGTGGCACGCAGGCTCACGGCCACCCCAGTGTCGACCTGCTGGGCTCCAGCGATCCTTCCACCTCAGTCTTCCAAGTAGCCGGAACTACAGATGCATGCTCCATGCCTGGCTAATTTTTTTTTCATTTTTTTTGTAGAGACGAGGTCTTGCTAAGTTGCCCAGGCTGGTCTCGAACCTGCAGGCTCAGGCAATCCACGCGCCTCGGCCTCCCAAAGCGCTGGAATGGCAGGCTGAGCCACGGAGCCTGACTGAAGTGATTCTCTTTAAAAAAAAAATAATAATACATTTTATTGTGTGTATTTAAGATCGACGACATGATGTTGTGGAATACACAGAAGGAGTAAAAAAGTTACTGTAGTAAATCAAATTAGCATATCCATTGTCTCATACAGTCACTAATTTTTCTTTTCATTTTGTGGTAGAAGCATCTAAAATATATGAATGTGCTGGGCTCAGTGGCTCAGCTTGTAATCCTGCGCCTTTGGGAGGCTGAGGTGAGTGGATTGCCTGAGCCCGCGGGTTCGAGACCCGCCTGGGCAGTGAGACCTCATCTCTACAATAAATCAAAAAATCAGCCGGGCGTGGTAGCACGCGCCTGTAATTCCGGCTACTCGGAAGGCTGAGGCGGAAGGATCGCCGGAGCCCAGCAGGTCGAGGC
>NW_007248582.1:178429-235115 GCF_000164805.1 Carlito syrichta
TATATATATATATATATATATATATAAATGTATCATGAATCCCCAATACAGCATAATTGCATTGCCCATGGTCCTCATGTTGTGTGTTGGATCTCTAGACTTGTTCATCCTATATATCTACGACTTTGTGTCCTTAGATCTACGTCTCTCCATTTCCTTCCTACCCACCCCCTACTCTCTACCCCTCATCTTTATCTCTGTGCTCCTGAAAGTATTTTAGATTCCACATTTAAGTGAGACCTGCAACATTTTTCTTTTCGGTGTCTGGCATACTTAATTTAATATAACGTTTTCCAGGCTAATCCACATTGTGGCAAACGGCGAGATCTCATTCTTTTTAAGGACTGAGTGATATTCCATTATATATATTATACATAATATATATTATACATATACACACATATATTCACACACACATGCGCGCGCGCACACACACACACACATACACAATCTCTCCCGGTTTCTTTATCCATTTGTCTGTCAACAGGCACACTTAGTTTGTTTCCTTATCTTGGCTGTTGTGAATAATGCTGCAATGAATGTGGGAGTGCAGATATCTTTACAAGGTAGTGATTTCATTTTCTTTGGGTATATGCCCAGAAAAGGGGTTGCTGAATCAGATGGTGGTACTAGTTTTAATTTCTTGCAAATCTCCATACTGTTTTCCGTAATGGCTATATCAATCTACAGTCACATCGACAGTGTCCAAGAGTCCCCTTTTCTCCATACCCTCACCAACATTTGTTGTCTTTCGACTTTTTTTTATAATAACCATCTCAACTGGTGTGAGGTAGTATCATAATGGTTTTGATTCACATTTCTCTGATGACTAATGATGTTGACCTTTTCATATACCTGTTGAGCATTTTGATGTCTTCTTTGGAGAACTTTTTATTCAGGTTTTTTGCCCAGTTTTGAATCGTTATTTTTGTTTTTCTACTATTGAGTATGAATTCTTTATGAATTTTTTATATCAACTCCTTATTAGATATACATGGTTTGAAAATATTTTGTCCCAATCTGTGGGTTGCCATCTCATTTTGTTAATTGTTTCCTCTGCTGTGCAGAAACTTTTAGTTTGAGTTCTTTTGATTCGATTTGTTGTCATGTTTATTCATCTGCTGAGTGTCTACTACCTGCAGGTCACCTCATTGGGTCTGTGGGTGATACAAAAATGTTTACAGTGCAGTCACGTCTCAGTGTATTCACCTTACCCTAATTCAACCAAGGCCATGGGAAATAGCGGAACATGCGTGAACAATCTAAACAGAGCTGCTAGTTCTGCCTCTCTTCCTACCAGTAAGTGTAGGTCCAGAGTGAGTGTGAGATGGAGTTGAATTTCTTTTTTTTCTTTTGAGTTGGAGTCTCACTCTGTCACCCAGGCTGGAGTGCAGTGGCACACTCACGGCCACTGCAGCGTCAACCTGCTGGGCTCCGGTGATCCTTCCGCCTCTGGCTTCCAAGTAGCCAGAACTACAGGCGTGCGCTACCGTGCCTGGCTAATTTTTGATTTGGTGTAGAGACGAGGTCTTGCCAAGTTGCCCGGGCCAGTCTCAAATCCGTGGGCTCAGGCAATCCACTGGCCTCGGCCTCCCAAAGTGTGGGGATTACAGGCTGAGCCACCAAGCCCGGCCCTGGAGTTGAATTTCTTTCCCCACGTAGTCTCAGTTCTCAAGTGCTTTTCATGATGGTACCATCTCACCTCACTGCAGGTAATCACTGCATTTAAACATAAGCATTTTTTTTTTAACAACATAGCCCTTAAACACAAGTGAACGACTCCACTCAGTGTATGAAATGCAAGAACAACCAGCTATATTGGACTTAACAAGAGATACATTAAATGTACTTATGTTTGCTTGCTAGTATGTTTACATAAATACTTCATATAGTATTTCATAGGCCAAGATATTTAATAAATTTTCAAGCATAACCTTGTATTCTTAAGATCTCAGAGCTTGCGGTGAATTAAGAAAAATACAATAATAGCCTTGTAGGTGGGGAAGATGGACCAGACAGGAGAAAGACTGGAGCAGGGGAACCAGTTAGGAGATTCTCACAGCACTTCACACAAATGACAGCAGGAGCTTCAACCAGGACAGTGGCAGAGGGACATATTGGAGTAGATATGGAGGAGATAGAAACAACCAATAGGGAATGATTAGCAGTGGAATATTCTTGAGAAGGAGAGGTTGAAGCTAACTTTGAGTTTTCTAGACTGACAGTTATTAGGATAAAAATGACCACTGAAACAGGGAGCATACAACATGAATCATCTTACCAGTTTGTGTGAAGGTTGGGCCAGTTTTGGATATATTGAGTTGGAACTGCCTGAGACCCATCCGGGTGGAGATGTCCAGTAGACAAAGGATATGAGACCTGTATTTGGGAGGATTTAATTCTCCATATTTTGATGTAGTAAAGCTACAACTTGCCTTAAATAGACTGAGATACATAAAATGAGGTAGTATTAAGTTTTAATGTCACAGATTACACTAGCTCCAGCCCTACTGATTTATTGTCCAACCATAGCTCCACTCTATAAGGAAGGACCTCAAAATAATTGAATTTATTTATTAAAATATTATATATTTATCCTTACATGTTTAAATTTCAGTCACCTTCAAAGCACTCTTCATTTGAGCAAATATACCTATCAAACACCTTTTCCACTGTTCAAAGTAGTTTTTGAACTCATAAATTTTGTTTTGCAATTTTTTTTTTATTTTAAAGATGTGGGGTACAATTCAGGATTTGGTATACAAATATTCATTATGCAGGTACCCTTGTTGGTGAGGTGTGCCCCTCTTCCCTGGCAGTTTCCCACTACTGCCAATCCCTCATTCTCCCCGCACGCCCCCAGCAGTTTCCCGTTACTGCCAATCTTTTTCTTACAGTATTACGATAGTTGTTCAAGGTCTGCTTACGAGTGAGAACATGTGATACTCATGAACTCATCAATTTTGATACATTTTAGTGCTTCTGCCACTTTTTGTTCCACTTCTTCTACATTAGCAAAACATTTTCCTTTGAGGATTTTTCATTCCAGGAAACACAGAAAGTCACTCAAGCAAGATCGGGAGGGTGGGTCATGGGGATCACAGTGTTTTCGATCAAAAACTGCTGAACACTCAGTGTAGTGTGGGCAGGTGCATGGTCATGGTGGAAGAACCACAACTCGAGGCATTTTTTTTTCCTGCAAATCATGATGCAATCTTCTCAACATTTCCAGATAAAAACTCTGGTTCATTGATCTGGAGGAACAAATTCTAAGATGAGAAATAGAAGGGAGAAGTTTAAGAAAACGCTTTCCTAGGAGACTTCAAGGAACCAGTAAGAGCAAAGTTTTTCAGGGGCTGATGACAAAAAGGGCAGGAATTGGAGGTTGGGGTCTTCTCCCCTGCCCTGTTCCCAGCCACCACACTTAGGGGCCTGCCCTTCAAAAGATGATTCTGGCTGTTTGGGGTCCTCCCCTCCTATCTTATTCTTTGTTCTCCAGAAAACAAAGCCGGAGGCAAAGGCTTGTGAGCCGCTCTTTTGTTAGAGACTACCACCCCAGGTAGCAGAAGTGAGGGAAGGTGGAGTGAAGCAGCAAAGGTGAAAAGCCAGTATGAGAGTAAGCTATGAGACTGCCATTCCTTGTTATCAAGGGAGATTGATTACTTAATCTTCTAAGAATTAATATTAGAAAAATTAGTTCTCAGGAGAACTCAGTGGGCAAAAAGTGGGATGAATTGATTCTCTGCCTCCATTTCACATAGAGCACAGGTTTGCACTATGGAATCTCTCCCATGTATTTCCAGGTGGCATTTGCATAAGTACTGCGGGGGTTCTCAAGCCACAGTATCAATAAGGAAACCCTGGGGCAAGGGGCTACCTGTGGGATACGTGGCATGGGGTAAGGGACTGTTGGATTTCACCCAAGAACTTATGACCGGTCACCATTGTTAAAGGATGTGAAGATGGGGAAGGTCAAGAGTACTCGAAGGTCTGGGTACTCTCAGAATGGACCTCCAATACGTTCTGAGAGACCCAAAAGGATGCCTGATATGGGCCCACAAACCAACCTTCCACTCCATCTGCCATGTTCCCTCCAGTTTGGCTTCTCCGGCTGCTGCCACTCCTCCCCTGGTTGCCCAAGAACATGGCACTACCTCTGCTGTCAGGGATCTTCAGGAGACAGCAGTGAGGCCGATGGCCTCTGAGGCTGCCAAAGTCTCCACTTCTGGAGTGTCAGAATTGTTCTGGGTAATTATGGCAGTTGGGAACAGGGCAGGGGAGAAGAAACCAGCCTCCAATTCCTGCCACATTCAGCCCCTGAAACACTTTGTTCTTAGTGGCTCTGTGAAGTCCCCTAGGAAAGCTCTTCTTTTTTATTTTTATTTCTGGAGTTGGAGTCTCACTTCGTTGCCCAGGCTGGAGTGCAGTGGCATGCTCACAGCCACCCCAGCATCAACCTGCTGGACTCAGGCGATTCCTCTGCCTCAGCCTCCAAGTAGCCGGAACTACAGGTGCACACTACCATGCACCTGTAGTTTTTTGATTTATTGTAGAGATGAGGTCTTGCCAAGTTGCCCAGGCTGTTCTTGAATCCGTGACCTCAGCTCAGGCAATCCCCTCACCTTGGCCTCCCAAAGTGCTGGGATTACAGGCTTGAGCCACCTCATCTGGTCAGAAAACATCATCTTAAACTTCTCTCTTCTGTTTCTCATCTTCTTCAAGCTATTCCCCTTATTCTGCCACACACCTTAGGTGTCTCCACAGTTGCAGTGACAGTTCAGGTAATGCTGTCATCTCGAAGCACACATAAACAGCAAGAAAGTATTTCCCTCCTCAATGCCTCACCTCCACCAAAAGCAAACACACAAAAACCACCTCCCAACAAATATACCTATTCCCCTCAAAACAAAACAAAGACAAGAAGCAGCTCAGAGAAACTATCTTAAGCAAACACAAGGATTTATTTGGTAAACTGCACACTAAACACCTATGCTCAGGTAAGGACATTTTCCTCCCCAAACTATTTTTTATATAACCAAAGGGGCCTATTTCAGTGATCCCTCCCCTCCACAAAGAACCATTTTATACCAAAAATTGATTGAAGCCTTTAGAGACAAAACTGCACAAAAGATAATACTTGACGTAAAGTGTGACTTGACAATAGATAAGCATCTCACCTGGTTTTCTCTGAAAACAATCTGCTTGCAGCAAAAAGTTTATCTGGGTATTTAATCTCAGGGAGCAGGAATTACAAAGTAACAACAGGGAAAGCCAACATAAGTCCCCTCCCACCCCTTCATCAAACTGTTTTCTTCCAAGGACCACTGGTGTTTTTGTCCTGGAACCTTGTGAGGAGTAGTGTGAAATGAGGTTCAGAACCATCCACATGTGGGCTGAAAGGGAGAAGAGAGCATGGGTCCATTGCCTCTTGTCCCCCATGGGTCAAGAATGGCCTCAGGAGCATGGATTTACCTGCATGGGTATATTGCAGGATGCCTGCAGGTGAGTCAGTGGAGAAGTCCGTGGTGAGAAACAAAAGGTACTTGTTAGGGACTCCCAGTGATATGCTGTGGGTTGCACCAGAGTGAAGCTGGTTGACGCCTGCGAGCATATGGTTATCACAGCATTGCTGACAAGAGAGTGTAGCTGAGAGGACCTGAGAGGTTATAAGAGGTATCTGACCCAATGAGATTTCCTCCATAGAGCAGGGAAAAGAGAAGGGACCCATGAATATACATACACTTGGGAGGCTGGAGAAAAGACAGAAGGCACTGAGAAGAGACCAATGAAAAGGCCTTAAAAAAGGTAGGAGGAAAATAATACAGTAGTAATAATAATAGCTACGGCCACAACACTCATGAAAGCAGTAGTGGTGGTGGCAATAGCAGCAAAAATGTGGGTCATATTTTCTGTTTTGGCACCCTCCCCTAACCTTGGGGAGGCAAATCTCCTTTCTCTCTCATTTACTTTCTAAATAATTTATATTTTCTCATCTTAAAAAAAAAAAAAATGGGCCACGAGGCAGGCACTGTTCTAAGCTCGTTACATATATTAACTCATTTAATACTCCCAGCTGTATCAGATGGGTCCAGTCATTCTCCCCATTTTGGACACGGGGCCACCAAGTTATGACACAGTTAAGTCACAACTCATCGTTAGGGGAGATGGGATTTGACTCTTGTACTCTTTCTCTTTTTGAGTTGGAGTCTCACTCTGTCACCCAGACCGGAGTGCAGTGGCCCCTCCCGGCCACCGCAGCCTCGACCTGCTGGGCTCCGGCGATCCTTCCACCTCAGCCTTCCGAGTAGCCGGAATTACAGGCCTGCACTACCCCTCCTGGCTGATTTTTTGATTTATTGTAGAGATGAGGTCTCGCTGCCCAGGCGGGTCTCGAACCCGCGGGCTCAGGCCATCCACTCACCTCAGCCTCCCAAAGGCGCGGGATTACAGGCTGAGCCACCGAACCCGGCTTAATTTTTTTTTTTTAGATTAAAAAATATAAGACCCTAAATATTACTAAGCTTGAGTAGGCACAGTTCTCACCAGTACAGAAAATGCCCTCAGGTGGTGTCTCCCAGGCTGAATGCGAACCGAGAGAGGTAGAGGAGCAACACAGGACCCAGCAGGGGCTGAGGAAGCCTTTGGAGACAAGACTGAGGAGCAGATTTTCATTCTCATTCTTTGCCATTTCTGATTTCCTACAAAATGGCGGGAAGGGACAGCTCTTTCGCCAACTTTCTAGTTTCCCTCCTCCCGCCTCATTATCTGAGCCCAGTCATTATACTCCATTTTCTGTGTCTTTGGATAGAAAAGCCAGCTCTTCAAACCCTAACATTGGCAGCGGTTTCCTTCCTACAGTTTGTAAAAATTAAATCACAAATCAAAAGAATATGAGCCAAACATGCCGCAGCCATTTGGAGTTACATGAAAGGGAAGCCATCAACACCTCCCTATCTTGGCTGATGAATGTATCTGATATTTCAGACTTATTTCTTGGTTCTTTCATGACCACAAGACCAAAACTAATCAGTCCAATTAGACAAACTTCCAGATTATAGCTCTGAAGTCGACTCAACAAGTAACATATCCAACAATGTAATTTGCCAAGTATAATTTAGAGGATGCAAGGTGGGGGTGTTGGGGAGGCAGTTTCTGACTTATCACAGCAGCTAAAGCATATTCCAGTCCGAATATAAAATAGCCAAAGAGTGAGAAGCAAAGTTAGATTGGGCGCACTGTAACTACGGAACATCACGTTTTTTCCTATATTAAAAAAATGAAAGAAAAAGAAAAAGTTGAGGTCTAAAACACTATTCAGTAAAAGCTCTCAAAATGGCTGTGAAATATGTAAAACACATTCCAGCGGAATTGGTTAAATGTACAAAACAAACCAACCAACTAAAGAGAACTAGAAGAATATATAGATAAATATTTATCTGATTATAAGAGTAGGATGGTCTTTCTTAGCATGGAAAGGAAAAAGAAACCTATAAAGATTAAGAGATTTTTACCACATGAATATTTAATTTTTGGGGGCTCCACCAAAAAACCACAATAAACAAAATCATGCCTAAAACAAATGGAAAAATGTATTTGCAACACATATGCTAGTCAAGTGGTTTACATCTTTAGCTTTATAACAGGTTTTGTTGGGATATGATTTACATACCATACCATCCACCCATTTAAAGTATACAATGAATGGTTTTTAGGTATTCACGGAATTGTGCAACCATCACCACAATTAATTTCACAATATTTTTATCACCACCGAAAGGAAACTTTGTATCCATTAAAAGTCATTCTCCATTTCCCCCCAATCCCCCAGCCCTTGGAAATTTTCACTTTCTGTCTGTATATATTTGCCTTTTGAAGATATTTCATATAAGTGGAATCATAGGAAAAAGTGCTCCTTTTTGTGACTGGCTTCTTTCCCACTGGTGGGAGGAGTGTACAACTCTTCTGTAAGGTAATTTGGGCATATTCGCAGTTTTCAAGTTATTTACAGTGTTGATCCCATGATTCTGATTTCAGGAATTTCTCCTAAGGAAATAATCAGAAATGTGCATGATGATTTATGTATAAGGTGGTTCATAAAACATTATTTGTAGTAGAGAAAAATGGAAAGAATTCAGATGCTTGACAAGAGCAAGCAGATAAATCCATATCCATACAATGGAAGGCTACCATAGAGAATTAATTACTGGAGGTATGCAAAGTCACAGGAACATGGTCATGGCATATTAAGTGAAATAGCATGTGTAATTTGATTCCAATTTTGTTGAGAAGTTATCTATCTGTATCTATCTACCATCCACCTATCCATTCATCCACTCTCAGTAGTTCAGTGATGGTTTTATCACCAACCAAAAGCCATGAATTCATTGGAAGAACTATTGAGTGTGATATTCTATTCCACAGAGCCTTTAGAGCCAGGACAACTTACGTGGTGTCAGCGCCAGATTCCTGCATGTGTAAGGAAGGCAGGGTCTCACAGGTGCTAGTAGTTGGGAGTGAGTGTTCGCCCAGTCTGAGAGAGGGAGAGGTTTTTTGGGAAACAGGGTTTTCTGTGCTCTGTTGCTAGCCGAGTACACACGTTGGGCCTTAAAAACAAACCGCAACCAAAACAACAACAAAACTCCCACTAGAAACCACTGAGAGAATGGCACGGTTAACATTGAGGGTTGAGGTTGAGAGGTCATCCTGAAGAGGAATGCTGGAAGTACAGTGATTTGCGCCACTAAGGAGCTTAAATGAGGGAGCACTCGGGTAGAGCACAAGGAAGCCTGATGTTAGGGAATAGGGGTGGGGACAGGACTCAGGGGAGTTGTCCAGTGGGGAGCACTTCAGTTGTATTTCATGTGCTGCTTCTGAATCCACCATCTGCCCCAGTGTGAGACCTCCTTCCCAGTCCACTCTTTTTTTCCCTGGATTCCCATGAACATAAAGTCTATGAACTCCAAAGTCTTCATTTCTGGAGGTGGTATGAATGATCCGTTTCCTGCAAGCAAGAGCCTTTCTAAACGTTGCAGGGACTGGCCGGGCTCGGTGGCTCAGCCTGTAATCCCAGCACTTTGGGAGGCTGAGATGAGAGGATTGCCTGAGCCCACAGGTTTGAGACTAGCCCAGGCCACTTGGGAAGACCTGATCTCTACAATAAATGAAAAATTAGCCGGGCGTGGTAGTGCATGCCTGTAGTTCCGGCTCCTTGGAAGGCTGAGGCCAAAGAATCGCCTAAGCTCAGCAAGTCAACGCTGGGGTGTCTGTGAGCTGCACTCCAGCCTGGGCAACAGAGTGAGACTCCAACTCAGGAAAAAAAAAAGTTGCAGTGAGTGACGCAGAGGAGGATGAAATCAATTCTGTTTACGAAGAACTCTGTGCAGTCTGGCTGGAGCACAGAGAAGAAGAGGAAAGTGATGGGAGATGAAGTTGGCGAGGCAGGTGGGGCCAGGCTTTGGAGGGCCTTGGATGCTGAGGACTGAGTTTTAGCTGTGGTTGGGTCAGTTTTGAGCTCCAGTGTGGGATCTGCCAGCCACTCGTATGATCTTGTACCATTTACCTTCTTTGACTTTAGTTCACTTGTAAAATCAGAATATTGGTTTAGATAACTGTTAAAATTATCCCTCCCCACCCCAAAGTGTTAATCTGCTGTCTACCTAATATCAAGGAGGCAGCTATTTTCCTTGTTATGTCATCCTGAGGTTACGGGTGTCGGGAGTGTGAGCCGCCACTGAGTGAATTAGGACAGTCGTGGAGCATAGTTACCTGCTAGATGATCTTCTCCCAAACTTGTCCAGGCTCCTGGAGAATGTGCTCTCAGTTCTAAATCATGATGACCTGAGGAGCCAGGAGAGCCTAGCCCGTTTCATCCGAGATGGAGTTTCAAAACAAGACTTCATCCTTGGATTGTACATTTCATGAGGGCAGGGGTTCTGTCTTCGTGTGTATCACCATGTCCCTAGAACTTGACCATTGTGTGGCTCCCAGTAAGTATTTGTTAAATAAATGAAGGAACAAACACACAGATGAGATAATACGTGTGAAAACACGGAGAATTGTAAAACTCAGCACACATGATGGCTATTCGCCCCGATATGGCGGGTCATCTGCAAATTGTTATTTTTGTCATATTTATTTCTTTGTTTATAGATTTAGGATTTGGGGGTACAAGTACAGTTTTGTTACACAGATATATTGGGTAGTGGTGACATTTGGGCTTCTAGTCTAACCATCGCTCGAATGGTGCATGTTGTTCCCACCAGGTAATTTGTCATCCCTCCCTCCCACCTTTTCGAGTCGTCAATGTCTACTAAGTCCCTGTGTACATATTAGTAGCTCCCACTTGTAAGTGAGAGCATGTGGTTTTTGAATTTCTGTTTCTGAGCTGTCTCACTTAAGATAATGATTTTTGCCATATTTAGGCAAGATAATAGTTTACCCAGAAGAGAGACCGATGGTTGTAAAACACGTATGAATTAGGATTTCAAGATGGTTTCAGAAAACCCAAACATTAATCTTCCTGTCTCCCAAATCTTACTGAGATGACTAAAGAAATATAAAATTCAAGAAGTTTGGGATTACTTGAAAATCCCACATGCTGTGTATCACTGGGCTTGAACTGAGTTCATCTAAGAGTTCTAAAGAAGGTAGAAACAAGGGTTAGGGGAAATGGAAGCCACAGGAGGTCCAGAGAAGCCTGATTTGTGAAACTTTGCTGTGGACTTCAGAGTCGGGGAAGACTATCAATGTTCCAAAGTTTCTTGCTGAATTTTAGAAGCACTTCATCTAAGCCCATTTTCTGACACTTTACCATTCCCTGAGTCAGTAAGTCTCTAGCTGATGGAAAACAGGTCCTTTATGGAAAGACATCCAACTCAAATGATTTAGGCAAATAAAGGGAATTGATTGATTGTCATGTCTGAAAATTTTCACTGACAGTAATGGTTTCAGGCACAGCTGGATCCAGGGGCTAAATAATAATAATAATAATAATAATAATAATGATGATGATGACAACGACGACCAGGAATCGATCTTTCTTTTCTAGTTCTTTGTTTTGTTTTCCTCTGTTTCAGTTTTATTCCCAGGTCTACTCTTTTCGTAGGGGGCTGCTAGTAACTAAAGAAACTGCGTAAGAAGAGGAAATTTCTTTCCCTAATCATTTCAGCACAAGTCTCAGGATGTAATCTGACTGGACCAACTGGAGTCAGGGCTTATCCTGGAACCATTCCTATGGCCAGAAGAACTTGAATATCCTCATCTGAATCACCCACTCATCACCTGAGTCCTTGTGGTCTCACTAACTTTACGAACAGAGCGTTGGGGAAGGGAATCATCCTCAAGGGAAAATTGAAGTGCTCATGCCAAAAAAGAGATCGAGTGCTTGGCAGACAGAAACAGCAACTGTCTAGGACGCCCCCCAGCCAGCTTTGATCCAGGGGCTCCCTACTCGTGCTGGTACCTCCCCAGCATCTGAGGCAGTTAGCTCCACTGAGCTCAGCCGGTTTATGGGAGTCCCTCCTAATGCCAATCCAGTAACTACCACCCACTGGATCCACCTCTGCCGCTCTCAGTAATGTCCTTGGTCCAAATAAAAATTAGTGTCCTGGAAACTAATTAACGGGCAGTGGTTTTCGGTTGCTTTACGTCCACCCTCGGGAGCCGAGTACCACTCTGATGAAGCTTCCCTAGCTCGGGTGAGTCTTCTCTGGCCCTTAAAACGCAGAGTCCTGTTCTGGAGCGGCCTGAGGCCCCAGCCTTGCCCACGATGGGAAGGAAACGAGAGTGGAAGCCTGTAGGAGGATGCAGTGTGGGAGTGGGCTGGAGGCTTTTCATCTTGGGAGAGGAGGTCGTCAGCAGCCTCGGTGAGGGGTCACGCATGATCCTGGCTGTTCTGGCTTGGCCCGGGGGGAAATAGCTGGACCAATCCTCCGCTGGTGAAGGGGCATTGCAAGTGAACGAAGCAAGTGGTGTCCATGACCATGCCCTAACACCAACTTATTGTTTCTCAAATATTGTCCATAACCTAGTGGTGATGGCATCATGGACCTCCAAATGGAAGAAAGAAAGGGGGGCTGGAGGAAGGGAGGGAGGGGGAGAGAGAGAGAGACAGAGGAAGGAAGAAATGAATATTTCTTAAAATTCTGACATGTAATACTACACATTTCCATCAGCTTTTATTTATACTTATAAATCAGTGTTGGCCGGATGTGGTGGCCCAGTCAGTCATTCCAGCACTTTGGGAGGCCGAGGTGAGGGGATTGCCTGAGCCCACGGGTTCGAGAACAGCCTGGCAACTTGGCGAGACCTTGTCTCTATAATAAATCAATAAATTAGCTGGGCATGGTGGCGTGTGCCTGTAGTTCCAGCTACTTGGAAAGCTGAGGTGGAAGGATCACCTGAGCCCAGCAAGTTGAGGCTGTGGTGGCCGTGAGCATGTCACTGCACTCCAGCCTGAGTGATGGAGTGAGACTCCAACTAAAAAAATTAAAAATAAATAAGTGCTACTTGACTTATCTCGTTAAGGATTACTAAGATATAGTAAGACAATGAGCTATTCAGGAAAAATATACCATACTGCTTTTATTTGTTTGTTGGCTGTTTTGGTTTTTTTTCCAACTGTAGACTAACCTGAGAAGAACAAAACCTCTGCTTCCTGACGCTCTGGCCCCTCAAAAAAGACACCACCAATATGATTCTAAAGTTCCAGCACACTCTCTACTACCTCGCTCCTCCTACAAGTAAATAGAAATTGCACTTCAGGGTCATTGAAGGGACTGATAGGGGCTGCTGAGAGTTGGAAAAATAATAGGCTAGACTAACGGGAGAAGGCCAAGGCTGAGAAAGGGACAGCCTTGGGGATCCGCGAGCCCAGTATCAGCTTGGGTTAGACGTGCCTACTGGCAAGGTGGCTGCACGGCGCACCTGAACAACAGGTGTGGTGGCCTGGGAGCTGCGTGAGATTTGGGGACCTGCGTTAGGCCTGAAGGACTGGAGATGCCTGCCTTTGTTCAAAAGGAACTGGGCTGCCTGGGATGGTGCACGTCTCGACAGTCACAATGAGGTCCAAAGACCAGGCATCGTCCAGAGGCTCTCAGGGACCCTAAGAGTGGGGTGAGCCCTTTCCTTAGGTAACGATATTGGGCTTCTTGTTAACCTGGCAAGGAGGGACTCAGAGCTAGGTCTTCAAAGTAATATACTTGGCCAGGTGCAATAGCTCCAGCCTGTCATCCCAGCACTTTGGGAGGCCAAGCCGAGAGGATTGCCTGAGCCTAGCCTAGGCAACTTGGCGAGACCTCATCTCTACAATAAATCCAAAAATTAGCCAGGCATGGTGGCGTGCGCCTATAGTTCCAGCTACTTGGAAGGCTGAAGCAGAAGGATCGACTGAGCCCAGCAGGTCGAGGCTGTGGTGGCCGTAAGTGTGTCACTGCACTCCAGCCTGGGTGACCAAGTGAGACTCTGACTCAAAAAAAAAAAAAAGTAATATAATTTTTCCTGTATCTGAATGTTGTTGATTGGATTCATAATTCCCTATTAGGCAGGCATAAATCAAAATGGTTAGTGTTTGCCGAAGACTAGTTTAGCATATGCTAATGAATCTAATGAATAAACAATAATTTGGCTTCTACTCTGTGAGAAATCAGGAATTCCTGCAAGTTTTAGAAAGGCTGCACAGTTATCCATGTTTTTTAGTCACAGCTTACTATTAGTTTCATCCTTGTTTTTCAGTTTGCTATAGCTTGTTCAGTTAATCCTATGGTGTGTGATAATGTATATTTTCAGCAACAGAGTTTTACCCTACACTTTACCAATATATAAATAAGATTTTTAGACATCTGTTGGTAGTTCGAACATCAAACATCCATTCTCTTTTACCAGCTTCTGCAGTGGTGTTTCATTGTGATCAACAACATTTTTCTGCTAGAAATTTGGAATGAGTAGGATAACGTGAACTTAGGAATCCCTGCTTAGCTGAGTGGGCCTCAGTCAGAGTTTGGGAATCACACGTAGTCAGAGATCACAACCTCTCTGTCGTCTCTGAGGCCCCCGGCTTCCTCCCTGCTCGTACTTTTCCTTGCCTTTTGCTCTCAAATGTTCCAGGAACAAGAGATGGAATTTTAGCGTATCAGTTTCAGTGTAGGAGTCACATATTTTGCAGTTGTCATATGAAGATACAAAGTATTAGATTAACTGAAAAAAAGCTGAAAAAAAAAATGCCTTGATGTGTCAGCAGCAAAAATACTGTAAACTAACTGATTTTGGTGATAATTTAGATGAGATTTAGTTTCTGGCTTGCAAGGAAGTCGTTTCCTAGCACTGATGTTAAGTTTGATTCCCAGTCATGTTTTAAAATTAGGAAGAAATCGCTTTTTAATACTTAAAAATTAAGAAAATAATGTAATAAATGTCATTGCATCTACTACCTACAGTGAATACATTACACCACTTTGTCATATTCTCCTCATTTATATTTTTAGAAACTAAAATATTACTGATCCACCCGGAGCCTCTTTACACCTGGTCCCATTTTCGGCTGTCTACAAAGGCAAGCTTGCTCATGACTTTGGCAAGTATCTAATTTTAAGTGTAAATTTCTATCCTTTTACTATATAAGCATGTAGTCCCAAACAAGCATTGCTGTCGTATGTTGTTCATCTTACTGAAATGGAACCGTAATGTACCATGCGTTAATGTCTCATTCTGTAACATTGGTGTTTTCAACCAAAAGTATATTTTTGAGCTGTATTGTGACATGCAGATCTAGTTTATTCAATTCGACTAGTTCATTCATTATATGAGAAAGACACATACGGAACATTTCTTTATGCAAACGTCCAGCATTCTGTGTATCCATTCCCCTACTGATGGAAGTTTTTCCATCCCTCCCTTGTTCCCCCATTAGTGTATGGTAGATTTCCTTCCTCTTCCTGGCCCCCTGTGCTCATCTGTATCATAGTCTCCATCACATCTTGTTGAAAAATGTCCTCCTTTGCCTTAGACTGCACATCCGTGACATCAGGGTCTTGTAATCTATTCCAGCGTTCATGGTGTAGTCCCCAGGCCAGTGCTGTGCATCGTACATGATTGATACTTTTTGATATACGGACAAATGAGTCTAAGTCATTGGGTAATCTACTTACTGATGTAGGTTAAAATCAAAGTCCCAAATAAGCACTTCCTAAGCCACTGTGTCCTCCTATTGGACCTAGCTATCCCCTCCAGTTGAATAATGACAGTCCCTTACCATTTGACATGATAACAGATTAAGCTAATGGATATCCTAGTCTCAATTTTAAGTTTGTTGAACCTTTGCCACCTAGTACCACTTGCGTATTTTAAAAACTAACATTAGATAGTACCTGCTTTCGTTCTAACATATGTGTTTATTTTAAGTTAAATAAGTCATAATTTTCTGGTGTTTCCTAATAAGCACTTGAACTTCTGGGTGCTCTGCTCCTTGAATAAATATGAGAACCACTGTGTTAACGATGTAAAAAAATTTTTTTAAAAAGTAAGCATTCAAGTGGCCCACTATTTTCCTAAATAATGCTTTTGGAAAACATGTTTCGAGACAGTAAATTTCCAAAAGCTTAAAATGAGTCTTGTGTGTTATAAAGGCTTATTCCTTTTCTCAGAGAACAAAACCTTACACAATCTGAAATGATTATTATGGCACATTCCATTTCCGTGCGCCCTCACAACCTTGTGGTCACAGGAGTTCCTTCACAGGCTTACTGGGAAAGGAGACGCGATGGGCACTGCCCATCCCACTGTTGCCATGGAGTCTGGCTCAGTCAAGACTTTCTTATGGGCTCTAGCCCGCCCCGCAATCCTCCCCCAGAGCTTGGAAGGACCAAACTTTAACACTTCCTGTGCAAGCGGGGCTAGGAGAAAGGAGGCATCCTTCTCTACCACAAAGTGTGCTCTGACCCCAACTGTACCTGCGACGTCTCGGAAAGGGCCCCGTCTACTAGCAGCCTCCCTCCTTCTTGTTGCCTACTGCTCTGTCCCTGGTCTCGTCACCCACCGGGAAAGGCGGTACCGGGGCAAGAAAGGAGAATGTCAACTTCATGGGATTGTGCAGAACCCTCGTGGAGGGTGTTGGGCAGTGTTTCTAGTCAATCTTCTCGTATCCTGTGCATCAGGGTTTCCCCAGCTGGCTTGTGAGTTCCACATACATTCGCTTCTTTATTTCTCCCAATAACCCTAAAATGCAGGTGTTATTATTTTCCCTACTTGAGAGACAACAAAACTGAAGTCTGAATAAGTGAAGTAACTTCTTTAAATTACAAAGCTAATTAGGAAAGGAGTTGGGATTCAAATTAGGGTTTTCTACTAAGAGTTGGGACTCTAGTTTGAGAATCCAAACTCTTACTCATGACATCATACAACCTCTCTATAGGCACACAGTTGAATTTATTAGCAAAATCTCATTCACATACAAAGTATTCCTATAGAAGTCTAGAGTGACCTGATTAGAGGGTGTCAAGCCAGGAAAAAGGGTTAATATGAAGTGATAGGTCATCTATCACTTCATATTAAAAAATTATTGAACATCGCTAGATGCCATGATGCCTTGTGCTTGTAGTTTCAGCAACTTGTGGATATACAAGTAGCTGAAACTACTTGTGGATACACAACTTGTATATCTACTTGTGAACTGGCTCAGGTCAGAAGCAGAGCAGGTCAAACTCCCATGCGGTTCAGGAGTGGGATCTAGCCTGTGTATATCCCCGTGCTCCAGTTTGGGCAACAGAGGGAGGCCCTGTCTCCAAAAGAATAAAACTAAAACAAAAATAAAATAACAAGGAGGCCAAGGCAGGAGGATCGCTTGAGCCCAGGAATTCCAGGCTATAGTGGACTATGCCTATTGGGCGTCGGCACTGAGTTTGGCATCAGTGTGGTGACCTCCTGGGAGTGAGAGACCACCGGTTGCCTAAGGTGGGGTGAACTAGCTCAGGTCAGAAGTGGTGTTCAGTAGTGGATCTTGCCTGTGTATGTATATCCCTGCACTCCAAAAATAAAAAATAAAAATAAGCCGGGCTCGGTGGCTCAGCCTGTAATCCCACGCCTTTGGGAGGCTGAGGTGAGTGGATTGCCTGAGCCCGCGGGTTCGAGACCCGCCTGGACAGCGAGACCTCGTCTCTACAATAAATCAAAAAATCAGCCGGGCGTGGTAGTGCATGCCTGTAATTCCAGCTACTTGGAAGGCTGAGCGGAAGGATCGCCAGAGCCCAGCAGGTCGAGGCTGCGGTGGCTGGGAGCGGCCATTGCACTCCGGTCTGGGCGACAGAGTGAGATTCCAACTCAAAAAAATAAAAATAAAAATAAAATAGCTGAACATGCATTTTGTTCTCAGCAATGGATGAAATTTAAAAAGACATGGTGTCGGTCACTGAGTTGTTTACAGCATGTCCTCAAATAATTATGATTCAGTCTGTGGATGCCCCAGAAAGGGAATATACGGAGTCAGAAGAATGGATGACAACTTTGGAGAATTTTACAAGTCTTCACAGAAATGATAAACTTTAGCTTGGTCTATGGAATTGTGTAGAATAGAGGAGTCAGAAAAACCTGTTTCAAAAATCTTAGCTCTATCTCTGGTGTGACTTTTGTCACTGACTTAATATATCTGTGCCTTAGGTTTTTTTTTGTTTTTTTTTTATGATGGGGACAAGAAAAATACACTCCTCATAGGGTTGATAAAAAGATTAAATAAAATAAAGTTTGTGGCGCATACACATGAATGGGAGTGATTATTGTTGCCATTATTATTGTTTAGATGGTAGAGAAGGGGTTGATAAACAGAGAAGCTCCCTTCCCTAGCAGAACCCCAGTAAGAACCTTAGTGATGCTACAAATCCTTAATTGGTTTTTGCTCTCGACTGGGCTGGACCACAGGGGTGAACTGGCTCAGGCCAGAAACAGAGCAAGTCAAAGTCCTGTGCTGTTCAGTAGCGGGATCTAGCCTGTGTATATCCCTGCACTCCAGTTTGGGCAACAGAGGGAGACCAAAAAATATAAAACCAAAAAAATAAAACTAAAATAAAACTAAAATAACTGAGCATTCATTTTGTTCTCAGCAATGGATGAAATTAAAAAAGACAGTGTCGGTCACTGAGTTGTTTACAGCATGTACTGAAATAATTTTTAAAAAAATTTGTATATGCAAATAACTGGTCTCCAGACTTCTATCCGATGTTAGTCCTAAATGGAAAGCTGGGGAGATCAACAAGTGGCCTCTCCTCCGGGCAGTCCTCTGCTGCCTTGTGAACCAGATGATTGATGGTGACTCAGGGAGGGAGGTGGCAGATGGGCGACTCCAGGCATGTGACCTCTGTCCTCCGCCATCACCACCACTGCCAATCAGAGAAGTTTACAGAGACCTCCCTGTTTGACTTCTTTGGGTTTCTTCTCACATCCAGACCAGGTTCTTTCGTTTTTGTGTGTGTGTGAGTCGGAGTCTCACTCTGTCACCTAGGCTGGAGTGCAGTGGCATGCTCACAGCCACCCCAGAGTCGACCTGCTGAGCTCTGGCGATCCTTCTGCCCCAGCCTTCCAAGTAGCCAGAACTACAGGCATGTGCTACCTCACCCGGCTAATTATCGATTTATTGTAAAGACGACATCTCGCCAAGTTGCCCTGACTGGTCTCGAACCCGCGGGCTCAGGCAATCCACTTGCCTCAGCCTCCCAAAGTGCTGGGATGACAGGCTGAGCCACCAAGCCCGGCCCAGACCAGTTTTTTACTTTGTTCCCTTAAAAGTCCATTTGGCATTTTCCCCAACAATAAAAACTATTATTAACCCAATCTCTTTTGGTTGCATATTTTTACTGAGAATGCGTATGCCTATGATTGATGTAGCTACACTTGTACCCAGTTTTTCCCGGAGCTGTCTCTGATGGGATTGGAACCTAGTTTTGTTAAGTCTAGTCACCTGTTTAATCCTGATGAACTCCCTATGGGGTCAGCTCTATCATCACCCCAGTTTCACTCACAGGGAAACGATACCAGAACAACACAAAGTAACGTGTCCAGCTATTGGTCAGTGGCGGAGTTGAGATTTGAACCTGTGCAACCCGTACCAGAGTGTGTGCTCACACATGCTTAATGCCGTGTAGAGAACAGTCGGCCAACACCCCGTATACATGGTATTTAGGAAAGAAAGTGGATTTTATGTTGGCCAAAAAACAACTTTCTGCCCTGTGCTGTGGAGCAAGTGGTTTTAACTATATTCTAAACATCTTTGTTTTTTGTCTGAGTCGATTGGTACCTAGAGTCAACGGAAAAGGAGATCATATGTAGGTCAATATGTGATGGGCTTGTTTTGATTATTCTGTAGCTCTCAGTTTTCTAAGATGACTCTTTGGCTCCAGCAATTTCCTGGCACAATCTGAGGCCATTTACTCCATCCAACAATTAGAGAGAGAGCAAGAGAGAGAGAGAGAGAGAGAGAGCGCAAGAGAGACAGAGACAGAGACAGAGAACAAAGAAGTGAAGATAAATAAGTAGAGTGGAAGTTGCAGCAAAAAAGTGATCAGACCTAGTAGTGTGCAATGTGTACAGAATTTATTTGCCTTTTGAAATAATTAAAAAAAAATTTAGCAGAAATATACATAAAGGCCTCAGGGAAAGATTAAAAAGAGAGTGTTAAGCAGATTAGGGGAGGAGGCCGATGACGACCACTTTATCAATGCTCCTCGGAGACTCCCATGCCTTGCTTGCTAATTTAACTAATGTCTTCTCATTTCTTTTCCAAACAGCCACCCCGAACACATTCACATTGATATCAGTCAGGCCCAGCTGATTCAAACCCTATAGTAACAGAGCAGGGTATTTCATTAAGGTAACCAATAAGAGATCAATTTTTGGAAGCCATTTTAGCTCCCTGCAAAAATAAGTCATTCTGGGTTTTAGTTATCATAGTTTTTCAACATATACATTATCTTTTTGTCTTGGGAACTTATAAAATAAGATCTGTAAGGTTAGAATTATCCAATGGCAAGAGAATTCATTAAAGCAAAGAAAGGGAAGAGCAAGCCATGTTCTCTCAATATCTGGTCCAGTTAGGTTGCCAGTTATTGATTTAGTCTGGGAGACAGTAGCATTAAATCTTCCTCATTATACAAGTCCTGTATATCTTTTTAGCTTCTCTATCTTTGCTTTAATCTCTGGATCCAAAATTAAGCACAACATGCACAGACTATTTTAATATGTCCTGTGTCCCTGGGAGCACGTTTATTCAGAAAGCTCTCTCTAACATGATGAGTTTGTTTGGTTTGGCAGGGAGTCCTCCTGGTAATTAAAGCATCCCACTGTTCACCCCACATTGCGACCTGACTTGAAAGCCATTCTAGATCACCATGCTTGTGTTTGTGATTTCTTCTTTGGAACACTCTCCTACATGTTTGAAATCCTGACTGTGAATTCTACGTCATAACCCAAAATCAGAGCGAATCCTTCAAGTTATCCAGGCCCTTGCTACTCAAAAAGTGGTCTGTGGACCAGCAGTATCGGAAATGTCAAATCTCAGGACCCACCATGACAGACTTCCTGAATCAGAATCTGCCTTTTAAGGGTTTCTGAGTAACTAGCACATACATTAAAGTTTGAGAAGCTCTGTTCTAGTAAATGGATTCGGAGGATAAGATCGGTAATTCAGAGGCGATGCTGTTGGACAGAGAACATCAGTCTTTCTTCAACTTGCTCTTATCAAAATACAAGAATTATTCTTTATTCTTATAAAAGTTACTAGTTTCCAAACAAATTGTATTCTTGAGCAGCAATTGTGTTCATTTCTGGACAGACTAGCACAAATAAAGGTGTTAAAGAGGATGAAATGATAAGGTAGTGGATTAATTTGACTGGAGGAGGTTCAATCTGACCAGGTGTGAGGATAAAATCAAGTCTTATCTTTAGCCTCTGATCTACTGGCCTTGGTCTTTATCTGTCACTTGTATTCGTCATTTTGTTAACTCCCACTGACAACTCACACATCACCAGACATGATTAGCTGTTAATTGTGTTGGCAAGGTGCTTGATATTACCACTTTGACTGCTAGTAACGTTGATCCAGGGACAATTTTTATTTCTTCTTAAAACATTTCTTTGTCATTTTGTAGGCTTTCTTTGTCTAGATCACCATAAGAGTTAGGCAATGGAAAGACCATATGTGAATAATTTGGCTTTGTATATATACCACATGTGGGCATTGACTTGAAAATATTCCAGAAAAATAGTTTACATTTAGATTTAGGACCATTGATATTCAGAATTTTGTCCACTGGACTATGTGGATAATAATTACAGGGACTATATTTTCTGGACCCTGAATTAGAACAATATAGGGCCAAGAGCAAAATATCTAAAATTAGAAGTATCCTGAGACATGTGATGAGTAGGTAAATTGTTGTTCACAAATATAAAAATCTGAATCTATAAAAATTTACATGTGACAGGCTCATAGTAGAGTTAAATGAAACATTATTTTGGTGTTACATCTCAAATCTTTAGGAAGACTCAATAATGGATGTTATGGCTTACATTTTTAAAACTTTTAATTGAAGTTTAAAAATAATGTTTAAATAATGCACATAGAGGAAGGTACGTATTAGCCTAAGCATATCATTTGATACATTTTCACAGAACAAATGCACTCATCAAGAAACAGGGTGGAATCAGAACCACAGATATCCTTCTTTTTTTTTTTTTTTTTTTTTTTGAGTTGGAGTCTCACTCCGTCACCCAGACTGGATTGCAGTGGCCGCTCCCAGCCACCACAGCCTCAACTTGCTGGGCTTCGACGATCCTTCCTCCTCAGCCTTCCGAGTAGCCGGAATTACAGGCATGCGCTACCACGCCTAGCTGACTTTTTTGATTTATTGTAGAGATGAGGTCTCGCCAAGTTGCCCAGGCCGGTCTCGAACCCGCGGGCTCAGGCAATCCACTCATCTTAGCCTCCCACAGCGTGGGATTATAGGCTGACCACCAAGCCTGGCTCTAGATATCCTTCTGTTTCTTCCCCTACTCAGGTAATCACTATCCTTCTTTTTAACAGCAAAATTTAGTTTTGCCTGTTTTTATACTTTTGTATGTCATACAGCAAATTCTCTTCTGTATCTATATTTTTCTTTCCCTTTTTTATTTTAAAGATGTGGAGTGTATCTAGTTTTTTGTTTCAACAATGCTTTGGAGATATTATCCAAATTATGCTGTGTAGTTTGTTCATTCGAATTGCTGTGTAGAATTCTACTGTGTGAATAGACCGCACTTTATCCCCTCTCCTATTAAGAGCCATGTATCAGTTTCAGGTTTTGAATATTACGATTGCTGTTCTGAGCATTCTAATACAAATTTTGGGTGAGCGTAGGTAAGTATTTGTGTTAGGTATCTACCTAAGACTGGAATTGCAGTATAGATAATGTTTTGCTTTAGTAGATTCTGCCAGCTAAAGTGGTTGTACCATTTTACTTAGTGTTTGAGAGATCAAGTTTTTCCACATACTTTCCAGCCATTGTTGTTGTCTGACTTATAAAAATTTTAGCCATTGTGAATGCACAGTGATGTCACCTTTAGATTTTGGGTTATATTTTGGTATGACTTATATTTAACCCAGGTTCAAAGAGAATCTTTTGTTGAATCTCTATCATAAGTGATCATAGTTCTCTGAGCTCTGGTTGAGTGGGGTAAAAAAAAAAAAAAAGCATTATTTGAGAGGTCCAAAATCTGTATTTGCTAGAAAATATCTACTTCATGAGGTTTACTTAGAACTTTGGTTATTGACACTGACCCTTTTAGAACTGGGACTTCCAGCCTCAGGTAGAAAATTACGTGGCTTGGAAAAAATTGCTCAAGTAACAACTGAATATATTTAGTTTGATTAGCTCATCACTGTTATTTATCACCCGATGGTAAGAGGATCATTGAAAAATGGCCCACATGGTCTTAGGGAAGAGTGCTAGTGAGTGGAAAAGGGAAGGTGAGGGTACAAGTGGCAGTGGGGAGGAAAGTACAGATATGTCAAGCTCATGGCACTGAATAAACATGGGGGGAGCGGGCCCATAGGTCTGGGATGGGGGACATCATGGGGGACAAAGAGTAACCCAAGAGGGCATGATTGTTCTAGGAGTCTAGACGATAAACAAATGAGTTTTACCCACGATTGGCCCTGACTGCAATAGACAGGTGCAGATTCTTTTGTATCAAGAGAAAATAGCCTTATACGCCTAGACAGCAAATGTTCATCAACTTCAAATTATACCTCAAATGTTGCTGGTGTCTGGACCGTTGATGGATGAGCTAGGTCTTTCCAGGTCTAATGCTGAGTAATGCAAATTAGATTCTCCTGAGTTATGCCTAGTGCAGCTGGAGGGCACAAAATAGTTGCCAGGGACAGAGCTCCACGCCAAATTCTTGCCAGTGTTGTTAATAGTATTATACCCTGTACGTGTGCAAGCACTCTTAGTTTTATTAATGACAATACTATGCTTTTGCCCTTTCTTTCACCTTTTAATTTTTGAGTAGGGAATAGCTTTGGTTTCATCTCGACTGCTCAGAAAGCGAATGCTAAACTGAAAGTCACGCACGCAGCCCCGTTCACCTACCAAGTAAGCAGTGGGAACAGTTCAGATAAATCTCAGCTCCATTGTCCTTTGTGGATGTGTTTGTTGCGAGGCACAGGCGATGTGAAAAAGAGTGGGAAGTCCCTAGTCAGAGAGGAAAGCGGCCTCATGGGCAGGAATTCCATCTCTACATTTCTTAGGGTTTATGGCGGGCCATCCATTCAGCTCAGCCTTTGCCCCACGATCCAGAAACATCTTTCTGAAAGTCATGTAGAGAGAAGTGATGGCACCAGAGCCGTGCTAATCACTGGCTACATTGAGCTAATACACTGAGCATATAGTGGGTAAAAAGAAAGTTCTTCTCCCCTCCCCAGTAAGAGCAAAGAGAAAGAGAGTGAAGATGGCTCTGGATTGAGCTACCCTTGTGCTATGACCATGTTAATTTGCAAGCTATACATGTAGTTATGTAAGTAAAGTCAGTGTTAAAATATATGCTACATTTTGTTAGCCCTGATAGGTTTGTAAGGTACCCTTATCACATGCCTTAGAAGTTTCTTTTAACCACATCAATTCAATGTCTTTGTACAAAGATGGGATTACTGGCACAACGACTTCGTATTACAAAGATGTAGCCAATTTTCATCCCTCAAATCATGTCTTACACGCTTTCAGTTTCTGTCATGATCTTAGAAGGATATTTGCCTTGTCAAAAAAATTCTCAGCCGTCTGTCTCTCACACACATCTCACGAGAAATAGTGTCTAGAGGACTGGTACCCACCTAGGCATGCTAACCACTAGAGGGAGATATTGGCCACACACTCAAGGCTCTAACTCTGGTGGAGAGCCCTGTAGCTAGAGTAGAACTCCGCACGTACAATACGTCGTTTTTGTTGAATATCCGGTGTGTGCTGGAGGGTTGGCTTGTGATGTCCATGTGTATAAATAAGACCTCATTCTTAATCTTGAGAAGCATATATTCAAAAATAAGAGATTAGAGCCACATATCCGTTGTGATTGAACCACGAATTGTACAATTCAAATTGCATTTGGGTATCAATTGAGATATGAGGTACCAATTTGAAGGTGATAACAGTATGGCCACTTAAAAACGATCCAAATCATACATCAAATCAATTTGGAAGTCTGTTTTGCATAAATGGCTCTTGGGGGACAGAATAAGCTATTGTTGTCTTGACTATAGACTAATCTAATTTAAAATAAAGATGTCTTGCTAAGTTTTTAATAGGGGAATGATTTCTCATGCGGTATACAAGACCATCTATTTTCTCTTAGTAGGACTCACGATGTTCACTAAATTTACTGGTAAAAGATGAGAGTAAGTTCTTACTGATTTATCATTCATTTTCAGGATTAAGAATTGTTTTTTAATTCAAATGAGATACCTGCTTAACTGATTATTTTATAAATTAAATGAATGCTGGAGTCACTCAGGATAAATTCATAATTTTGTTACTTTATTATTACTTTGGCATTAGCATAGAAAGATATGTCAGAAATATTAGTTAATGTTTATTAAGCACTTTCTGGATACTTTGTACAATTCCATCAAGTATAAGTTCTTAATTTTTAACAAATGGCAGACACAATCTTGGCATATTAATGTGACGTCAAAAATCCAACCATTTCAGACTAAGACAACATTTGGTTTGCATGTTTCTTAGGCATTAAAGATAAAAAGATGTAGTACCATTAAAACTGACAGCTGGCTGGCCTCGGTGGCCCAGCCTGTAATCCCAGCACTTTGGGAGGCCGAGGTGAGTGGATGGCCTGAGCCCAGGGGTTTGAGACCAGTTCGGGCAACTTGGCGAGACCTCATCTCTACAATAAATCAAAAACTAGCCGGGCATGGTAGTTCTGGCTACTTGGAAGGCTGAGGTGGAAGGACTGCCAGAGCCCAGCCAGTGGACGCTGGGGTGGCCGTGAGTGTGCCACGGCACTCCAGCCTGGGCGACAGAGTAAGACTCCAATTCAAAAAAAACAAAAACAAAAATAAAACAAACACCCTCCAAACCCTGACAGCTTTTCAGTCAACACTGATTAAATTAAGCTCAGTCTGGAGCATGGAAAATAAAGCAACTAGACTAGAGCAAATAAAAAAGTCTCAATTAACGGTTACAGTGGTGACACATGGACAGAAGCCAGATAAAGCAGATGCTGTCATCAGTTCATCTGTTGTCATGTTTGCAATGTGGCAACTGGCTCCAGTGACAGAAGACATTCTGGAAGTCGTGCATCCTGGGGCACCGTTTTTTGTTTACTCCGCAAACAATCATCAGTCATGAGGATGCAGCGACATCAGTCCTCACATCAGCAACCATCAAAGCAGAAATTGAGGGTGACCAAAGCATTCGTTTTTAATTCCTTTTGGGGGAACACATATTGCTTAAAGGCCTTTCCTCAAATGTCCTAGATTTTCCCAAAAGGAAAACAAACTCTTCTTTCCCCCTAAAACATAACCTACGAGCATTTTAAATATATTTGAGAACTTATTTATGACACGCATACTGTAGGTAGCTCAAGAGACCAGAATTCCATCAAGTGAAGAGATAAGCATGCATTGCATGGCTTCTTTATTTAATTACAAAATACAAAAGCCCATTAGCAGAATGGCCTGTTGGCCTGGAGAGAGGATGCTGGCCTGCCATGTGGTGGACCTGCAGTTTTCTCTCCTGCTCTGGCTTGCCAAGCTGGCAGGGGCTTGGAGAGCAGTCACCGTGCACACAGTCAATCTCAAGAAGGAAAAGTATAATGATGCTGAACTCTGACCACTCCATTGTCTTCACATTAGGGAATTATATATATGAAATTCCTGAGAAATATGGCGGTAAAAGGCGTGTTGTAAATGTTTTATTTACAATTGGAAGCGAGTTTGAATTTGAATCAAAGCTCTTTAGGAAAAATATGAAATTATAAAGATAAACCTGTATTCTAGTTTGGGTTCTGCTACCAGCTGTGTGATAGGGAAGAAATCATTTAAAATCACTTAAAATGCTCGGTTTCCCCATTTGTAATGGTGCTACCCGGCCTGACCTACCCACAGGAAGTGTATGTGGATCAAGTGAGATTGTGGATGTGAACAACGCCGTGTACACTGGAAAGCGGAAGTCCTTGTTCTGGCATCTATGGCTGTTTTCAGGGCCTTCCCTGGAATTCCATTAGGGTTGGATATGAGTGTCCTTACCTACGCTTGGAGAGCTTACGTCTACTTCTCAAAAGTGCTTTTGTGTCATGAAAAATACTTTACTGCTGTAAAATATGAAATATATGTGTTTATTTTATTTTCATTATTATTCCATTAAATGAATCATTTTAAATTTTTAAAAATCTATTGTTATTTCAGGGTCGTATGGTAATTTTAATTTCACCATTGATAATTCGTTCCCCAATTTACACATATGCATCTTTCTTATAAGCAAAGAGAAGACAAATCATTGCTCTTGATGGAAGACTATTATACTTCTCAGGTTGAGGAATTTTTTTTTTTTTTTGAGTCAGAGCCTCACTCTGTCACCCAGGCTAGAGCGCAGTGGTATGCTCACGGCCACTGCAACCTCGACCTACTGGGCTCAGGTGATCCTTCCACTTCAGCCTTCCAAGTAGCTGGAACCACAGGCATGTGCCACCGCGCCCAGCTAATTTTGTGATTTATTGTAGAACTGGGGTCTTGTCTTGTTGCTCAAGCTGGTCTCGAACCCCTCTCACCTCTGCCTCTCAAAGGAGGAATTTTTAAATGTCATTTTATTTGTATGCATGTACATATGTATTTATGTATTTTAGTGGGATTCTTACTCTGTGGCCCAGGCTGGAGTGCAGTGGCACAATCATGGCTTACCACAGCCTCCTGGGCTCAGGTGATCCTTCTGCCTCAGCCTCCCAAGTAGCTGGGACTATAGGTACGCTCCACCACGCTTGACTAATTTTTTGATTTTTCTTTTTGTAGAGATGAGATCTTGCTGTGTTGCCTAAGCTGATTTTGAGCTCCTGGACTCAAGCAGTCCTGCTGCCTTGACCTCCCAAATTGCTGGGATTACCGGTGTGAGCCACCACGCTAAGCTATAATTTTAAAAGTTTACAATACCAAATGTCCACTAGAAGGAGGAATAAATGTTTGGGAGTAGGAGAAGTGCCTAAGAGACTGCTTGTGCTTATACAGTCTTTCCAAGAGAGCATTCCCCAGTAGAGAGGGAGGGGGAATCCCCACTGGTTTGATTTCTATTAGGCTTCCCTTTATTTTCCAGACCCGTTCTGTTTATTTGAAACAAACTAAAAACAATTTTTTTTTTTTGAGTTGGAGTCTCACTCTGTCACCCAGACTGGAGTGCAGTGGCCGCTCCCGGCCACCGCAGCCTCGACCTGCTGGGCTCCGGCGATCCTTCCGCCTCAGCCTTCCGAGGAGCTGGAACTCCAGGTGCGCGCTACCACGTCCGGCTCATTTTTTGATTGTAGAGATGAGGTCTCGCCAAGTTGCCCAGGCGGGTCTCGAACCCGCGGGCTCAGGCAATTCACTCACCTCAACCTCCCAAAGCGTGGGATTACAGGCTGAGCCACTGAGCCCCGCTCTAAAAAACTTTTTAAAAATGATAAAACAGTACATGTTTATGAAAATTTTCAGATAATACAGAATGGCAAAGAGTGAAAAATCCTTCTTCATGACTCAGCCCTCAAGTCTTCAAATCATAACAACTCTTATTAAATGCAAAACAACGTGTAGCATCCTAAAATAATACCCTAGGGTCAGTTGGATATTATGCGTTCAACAAGTATTTCCGGAGTGTAAACTCTGTGTCCGGTCCTGCTAGACTCAGGGGTTGAAAGTGAACAAGGTGAGTTCAGCTACTGTCATTACAGAGTTCACAGTCATGGAGGGGGCATAGGAAAGCCAATTGGCAGTGGCCTTGCTGCTGAAGAACGCCATGGGCCTGGGCGTGGTGGCTCAGCCTGTCATTCCAGCATTTTGGGAGGCCGAGGTGAGAGGATTGCTTGAGCCCGGGGGTTCGAGACCAGCCTGGGCAACTTGGTGAGACTTCGTCTCTACAATAAATTTAAAAAATTAGCTGGGCGTGGTGGTGTGCATCTGTCGTTCCAGCTACTTGGAAGGCTGAGGCAGAAGGATCGCCTGAGTCCAGCAGGTCGAGGCTGCAGTGGCTGTGAGCATGACGTTGCACTCCAACCTGGGTGACAGAGGGAGACTCCAACTCAAAAAAAAAAAAAAAAAAAGAATGCTATGGGACATTTCAGGAGGACCCTCTGAGTAAGGAAGTAAATCTAAGCTGAGATTTAGAGCTGGATGAGTGGGCCAGTTGGAAGGGGGGGATAAGTGGAGTGGTCATATTTTATTATAGTACATGTCTATAAGTCACTTACTTGTATAATCAATTTTAGAAAATCTTGTTTTGGAGTCTTTCTGTAAACATCTTATCTGCTCTATTCAATCATTGACTGACATGATGGTTGCTTTATAAAATTCTCTCCACCAACACAGAGTCCAAATTCTGTTCCCTTCCAGTGGCACCAGTCACAGTGCCATCTCACCTATCAAAGCTCCCTGATTATTCAAACCAGTACCCGTATTCAACAAATACAACAGAATTGAATTAGACATGGTCATAGAATTGTTCTCTAAGTGTTTCAGGTGTCCACACGTTTTATTCTTCTCAACTAGATTTCAAGCATATTAGAAGCAAAAACCATGCATTCTTTTTTATCTTGTAGCACGGTATTATTCAATATTTTGTACTGGAACCCACAGGAAAAATACAAATTACAATGAGATCTAGTAGGTATATATATAATTCACTGTGATGTTTTCTATTCCATTCTATTTCATTTTCTTTTTAAAAAAATGCTAGTTGTGACCTTCCAAATTGATTTTATGACCCTAAATTGATTTCCTTATGGGTTTCAACCGACAATTTGAAAAATACTTCTCTAGAATTTATAGTACAATGTTGGGCACAGATTTAGGGGTCAATTAAAAAATAAAACCACTTGCTAATTGATCTATTTAATCAGAATGCTGCTATCAGTCACACAGAAGAGAAGGCCTTTGAACTTACAACTTACATTACCAGGGATATAAAAAAGATAGGAAAAATTAAAGGGGGCAAGTCTATTCTTCTCAGGACTGATTTTTGTCAAAGATCTAACTCTTTATCCCTAGCATGGAGTGAGAAATGATGAACAAAATGGGGAGGTGAAACAGTTGTCTTGTCATGAGTTAAATCTTCACAGCATCATTTCTTTGTAGCGTTTTGGTGAAGAATAGAGTCAAATGTAGATGCTTTGGGTTCTTCTGTTTCTACACATTTTCTCTGCTTTATTTTATGAGTGTATGACAACAATGTCTGGAGCATGGGAAAAACAAAAATGATTAATTCTGAAGGGGCTGGGGATGGGTGTGGAGGCTGCAGAAAAGCATGGTAGGTAACTTGGGAAGGCTTCACAGACTTATTTATTAAGCAAGGAACCTGAATGATTTAATGTTGCTGGTGAAGGAAGGGAAGGAGGCGTTGTAAAAAAAAAAAAACATCATTAGCAAAAGCACCCTACGGATAGGACCAGGATGTAGTGACTGATAGAACAGGAGCCAATAAAGAGAAGAATCAAAGATAATGTCTTATACAATTAAGGGATTGGCGATGACAAAACCAGAAGGAACTCAGAAAGAGCAGGGCTCGGAAGTTTGAGGAGGAAGATAATGCATTTGGCTTTAAACATGCCAATGTTAGGGTTCGTTTAGAGTAAATCATTTCGGGAAAAACTTATATCATCAATGGAAAATGGAATACAATGAAAATTATGCCATCTTTCACACAACTGTGCTGCTGCAAATTATTTTCTATACTGTCTAATGAAATTACTTATAAAACTAATTCAAGATGGCCAGAATAAAATCACAGTCACAGGTATTAAAAATTGGCTCCAGGAACGTAAAAATCAGTAATGACAAATGGCAATGTATTAGACTTAGGGAGTTGTCTAAAGGCGTGGTTGGTGCAAAGGCTGGCATTGTTTAACAGCATAATTAATAGAAGAGGAATTAACAGATGATACATAAGAAAGACAGGAAGAATAACACAAATGAATGGATGGGGATCCATTTAAATTATATTTGGAAGATGGCTATATTCATGTGTAATTAGTAAAAAGCGCAAATATTCAATGACCGGTGGAAACCTGAAAAGCTATAAGGAGGTGTAGGTATTTGATGTAAATAGGCATCAAATTAAACTTGTTTCACAATAGGGCATAACAAAACTGAGGCTTATACATGATAAGTTGGCAATTTTTCCAAAACAGTGAAGTAATAGTCCCTCAGCCCCGGCCCCCAGACCTTGGGGGTCTTAGTCTATGTAATGCAGACTATTAGTATTAATGGGTGGGGGGTATAGAATAATGGGTGACAAAATGCCTGGCCAGTCAAGTTGATTAGTAGTTTTCACGTCTTTGAAAACTCACATAAAAGTCATCATTTTACATCATCACCGTGCAGTTCTGAAATGAAAATAAGATTGAATTCTGAGAACTATGGCTCTTACTTTTCTTCTAGCTTTTTAGATAGCTGTGGGCATCCAGTGAAATGTTGCTAAAGATGAGAGCTATTGTGGAAGTAAATTTTCCTTTCTGAATAGACAAGGGGAATCATTTCTAGAAATACTTTAAAGAAATTTGTCTTGTTTAAAATTAATCTTAGGGTATAAACTAAATGGATAGCCTTTTTCATCTTGGCTCTATTTTTCTTTTTTATGTCTATCTTTTTCTGATTACAAAGTAGTGCTTATTGTAAAAAATGATGAAATAAAAAGCACAAATAAGTAATTTAAATTATGCATAATATCATCATTTAGGGACACCCAGAGTTAACCTTTTAGTGTTTATTCATCCAATCTATTTTCTATGCCCATAGAAACAAAATAAAATTGGAAACACATTTCCAGTAGTGTTTTGTAAGCTTCTTTTTCATTTACTAATAAATGATGAAAAATTCCCATGCTATTAAGTTGTCTTCAATAACATGATTTTAATGGCTACATAGTGTTCCATAACATGTATGCCATATTTTATTTAATATCATTTTATTTTGCATATGATTTGCTTATGATTTTTAGCCGTTAAAAATAACAGTGATGACAATCCTTTTACATAAACTTTTGTTCACCTGATTTATTATAATCTAAAGATCATAATATAATTCTTAGGAGTGGAGCTGTTGGATTAAAGAGTATTAATGCTTTTTTTATAGCATTGAATATGTTTTCTCAATATTCCGTCCACAAAAGTTGTGACAGGGTGTGAAATGCCTACTGACCTCTTCCCTGGCCTTGATGGCCACTCCATGAGAATGTGTTTACACACAAATGGCATAGTAATATCCTCTCTGTATTCGGTGTTTACCTCTTCCCAAAGTATTTTCTAATTTGGTTCCAACAAAAACTCATACAAAGTGTATTTCACATCATGGCTAATTCTGAAAGATTACTTATTGTTTGCATTAAGTAAGAATAAGATTAAACTGAGATTATTTTCCCTGTTTGACATACCTGAAAACAAACTGTGCAGACAGGGAGACAGGACCATGTACAGTTACAAATCTGAGGGAGGAGTGATGTCCAAGCATATTTATTCATGGTAAGAGAAATCAAGGGTCCAGTCTCGTAGGTAGATCTGTGGGTGTCTCGTAGGTGGATCCATGGTCAGATGATCAGTGCATACATGGCAAAGGTCAAGGTGATGCGTGAAAACATAACCCAGAAATCATGAGAAAAAATACATCAGCAGAAATCAGAGTACACAGGAGGAAATATGTGGAAAGCACAATACAGGATGACAGAAGTGTACTGGATGTTTCAGAACCAGATTCTGAAAGAACAAAGAAAAAGAAAATTCTGGAATTGGAACCTCTAGGTTTGGGTCTTTGTTTGGCTCCTTATTTGTTAAGTGACCTTGGATTTCTATGAACCTAATCTTTTCATCTGCGAAATCAGCATAATAATAACATAAACTGCAAATATCGCTCTGTGGATTAAATGAGATAATACTTTTGATGATGCTTCACACTTTTTTTTAATTGTCAGATGGGTAATGTGCCTGCATCAAACAATGTTTAAGGCTGACACATCTCAAACACGTACACGTGAAGACCCAATCATCACATTAAATGAACTACAAAAGGATCCGATAAATTCATCCATTTTAAATCACTATAGAAAGACTAGTTATTATTGGGGTGAGAGAAATGCAGTGAAGTAGTAGCAGGTAAACAATCCAGGGTGTCAGAGAGAAGTTAGGAGATACGTAGGACAGCATCTAGAGGACCAAGGAGACATTCATGTGTGGTACTTTCTACATTTTTATTTCTAAAATAATGTCTCTAAAATGTATTATGTTCTGATTACGTAACTCCTACCTGTGTACTATATCTATGTCTAAATCTATATCTATATCTATATCTATCTATCTATCTATCTATCTATCTATCTACCTACCTACCTACCTATCATCTATCTATCTATCTATCTATCTATCTACCTACCTACCTACCTATCATCTATCTATCTATCTATCTATCTATCTATCTATCTACCTACCTACCTACCTATCATCTATCTATCTATCTATCTATCTATCTATCTACCTACCTACCTACCTATCATCTATCTATCTATCTATCTATCTATCTATCTACCTACCTACCTACCTATCATCTATCTATCTATCTATCTATCTATCTATCTATCTATCATCTATCTGTCTGGCTCATGTGATTATAAAGGCTGAGAAGTCCCATGACCTACCGCTGCAGACTGAAGACCCAAGAAAGACAGTGGTCTAGTTCTCAGGCCTGAGAGCCAGAGAGCTAATGGTGTAGACTCCAGTCCAAGTCTGAAGGCTTAAGAGGCAGGAGCCCAATGGCAGGAGAAGATTGATGTTCTGGCTCAAGCATTCAGGCAGAGAGCCAGCGAATCCTCCCTTTCTCCACATTTTTGTTCTATTCAGGCCCTCAAGGGATTAGATAATGCCCACCCACTAGGGGAGGGCAATCCATCTGCTTTACTCTATCCATTTAAATGCTGATCTCTTATGGGGACATCCTCACAGACACACTCCAGACTGGTGTTTAGTGAGATATCTGGGCAACTCATGATCTAGTCAAGTTGACACAAAATTAACTATGACACCTCCCTAACCCAGTGAGCCAGGGAACCGCTTCTGAAGTGATCAGAACTGTAGCATGAGATAACACTTGTTTGTCTTTCTGGTTAAAAAAAAAGTATGCATGATAACATTTCATCTTATCAGGGCAAGGATTGGCAAATGTGTGATTCTGGGGGGTAGAATGCAGTTTAACACTTAGGCTTAACCAGGGGTTCCCAAACCCTGGGCCGTGGACTGGTACTGGGCCATGGCCTGTTAGGATCCAGGCCACACAGCAGGAAGTGAGCAGCAGGTGAGCAGAGCTCTGCATTCTGTCAGATCAGCGGTGGCATTAGATTCTCATAGGAACATGAGCCGTCTTGTGAACTGCGCATTCCAGGCATCTAGGTTGTGCTCCTTATGAGAATCTAATGCCTAATATTTCCTCCCCTCCCATGTCCGTGTAAAAATTATCTTCCAAGAAACTGGTCCCTGATGCCAAAAAAGTTGGGGATTGCTGGTAATCTACCGCATTTCTCTGGAATCTGAAGAATGTTTTTAAGTTTGAGGCTGGGTGTACTACTAACAGAGCTTGTCCAGGCAAACCCTACTTCCTCTTTTTCCTAGTCTGCCTTCAGCTCCTGCTTCAAAGAAAGCACCTGATTGCCAGTGGGTGGTTAAATTTAGATCCAGGTTAATCTGGAAAAAGCATAGGATTAACAGTCGAGACATGATTTCTAGTCTCAAGTCTGTCACCAATTATTTATATGATCCCAGGCAAGTCACAGTTTCTCTAGACCAGGTTTCTCATCTGTGTATGAAGGAATTTGGAATTTGATGGTTTCCAAACCAACATCTCACGCAACACGGGCCCTTTACCAGTGTGGCTGAAATCTTTGGACATTGAAATGGGGTAATGGCGTGGTTTTTTCCAACTCTCTCTCTCAAAAAAAAAAAAAAGATACTGAACAGACTCCGCTCCCCCCCCCCCCCAGTTTAAGGCTCATTTACCTGTTGATCCTTCTTAAATGTTTGACAAAAATTTTATGGCCATCTGGACTAGCAGATGAAAAGCACGTAAAAAAAAGAAGTAAACAATTCTCATTTGTAAACAACTGACTGCTTAAGTTTTGAGGACACATGTACTCATGGTAGTGATTTTATATTGTACACATATAGCCATATTATGTTTAAGTAAAACCGTTCTCGGTTCACATGGTATTAAATGTATCAATATTTGTGGTATTCTGAAAAGATGCTTCCCATGTGAGCAAGTTTGAGAACTACTGTTCCTATGTGTTTGTGGTTGGGATTTCATATTGAATGCATATAATATAGCTATATTTTCTTCTGGCAAAATTGTCCTCAATTCATATGAAATTAAATATATCAGCACTTCATAATGTATGCCAAGGAATGCCATGGGTTTCCAGGTGCTTTCCATCTGGACAAATTTGAGGATGAGATATTCTATAAGGTCTCTCCCAGCTCTTTTGGAAATGTTTTCTTTTTAAAAGTGTCTCCTTAAGTTGTTCCTTCTGCTCCCCACCACCCTTTCTTGTCTTTCCCTCCATCCCCCAAACATCGGCTTTTTCAGCAGCCTGCCATTATCTGCTCTCTACACATCCAACCCAGGAGGGTTATTTGCTAAGAACATAGCACCTGTGGGAAGGGCTGGCTGTTTTCCAGAACCCCAGTGCTGTGATGCCACTCTGCCTTTTAGCTCTGGACTCAGTCTGTACTGTCTGACTGAGGCTCCCAAGCAATGTATCAGTCTAGCTTTTAGGCATACATGTTGAAAGTCGATCCACAATAGGAATTTTTTGAGGTCTAACCGGGGAATAAGGCTGGATAAAGACTAGATGTACTACAGGTCCCTTCTAGGCCTATCTCTGCCTTATATGTGTATATATTTTGGGCTGGAGTCTCACTCTGTCGCTCAGGCTGGAGTACAGTGGCATGCTCATGGTCACTGCAGCCTCGACCTGCTGGGCTCAGGCGATCTTTCCGCCTTAGCCTTCCAAGTAGCTGGAACTACAGACGCATGCCACCACTCCCGGCTAGTTTTGGTGATGTCTTGTAGAGAGTCTCACCAAGTTGCCCAGGCTGGACTCGACCTGCTGGGCTCCAGCGATCCTTCTGCCTCCGCCTTCCAAGGAGCTGGAGCTACAGGCGCGTGCTACCACACATGGCTAAATTTTTGATTTTTTGTAGAGATGAGGTCTCGCCAAGTTACCTGGGCTGGTCTCGAACCCGCGGGCTCAGGCAATCCACTTGCCAAAGTGTGGGGCTTACAGGCTAAGCTACCGAGCCCGGCCTGCCTTGTATTTTTTTGATAGCAAGTGGATACTACCTTGTTGTGGCACTTTTGTACCTTGTCAATTTAGCTAGATTGGAACTGATCTTCCCCGAATCTCCTTGCCTATGTGTACTGGACAAGAGTTGGGGACAAGAGAAATTTGCACAAGATTTGGAAAGCAGCCACCACACTCCAAAGGCTGGTGTAGGGCACCAAGAGCTACTGCAACTTGTGCATGTTGTCACTGATCTGCTGACTCCCATTTGCCCTTTTTTGCCCCGTGTCACATCTAGTGTCTCTTCCTGATGGCCGATCCTACTGACTGACAGTGACTTCAGGCAGATACAGAGGCAACATCCTTTCATAGACTTACCAGCTCCCTCAGCTGTGTCAAGTCTAATTCCTGTAGTAAATTCCTCACTCCATAGTCTGCTTCCCTGAGGGAACTACGTGAAAGACCTGCCAATGGCACAGTTTGCTTTTTCAACATCGCTTTACTGTAAAGAAGTATGGAATGAAGGAAATAATACATACATGACTTTTCCTCCTCTAGAGCAGGTCAACAGGAATATGAGGTTGATCCTGCTTCTCTGGAGAGCACTGCTGGCTGATAATGATTCACAGAAGCACTATTTGAAGGAGAGATGGATAGATTAAAAAGATGAAAAGAAAATATATCCGGGCCAGGTGTGGTGGCTCACATCTATAATCCCAGCACTTTGGGAGACTGAGGCGAGAGGATTATCTGAGCCCAGGGGTTCGAGACTAGTCTTGGCAACATGGCAAAACCTCGTCTCTTCAACAAATCAAAAAATTAGCCGGGTGTGGTGGCGCACGCCTGTGGTTCCAGTTTCTTGGAAGGCTGAGGCAGAAGGATCGCCTGAGCCCAGCAGGTCAAGGCTGCGGTGACTGTGAGCGTGCCACTGCACTCCAGCCTGGGTAACAGAGTGAGAGACTCTGATTCAAAAAAAAAAAAATGTATATGTATATATATATATAAATAAATAAATAATAAATAAAAACTACATTTAAGTTTAAAAAAAGAAAATAAAAAAGAAAATATATTCACTAAAAAGATAATCTCTGCCCTTGGCTTCAAGTTTACAGCTCACCTCCACCCATTTTCAAAACATTGTTTCAATTGGTTTTTAAATTTCTATGGTCCCTTAAACCTCAGAAACACAAAGATCACTGTCTGTTCTACACAAATCAGTGGTTGTTTGGACAACTCTGTTACTCTGTCCTAAATGTGACTCTGCTTCTTACCTGTGCAACATGGAAGGAGCTGAAATTTTGGTGTAAGGCTCATGGGGTTATTATTGCTCTTCTTAGCAAACTGTCAAAGAAAACAGGAAGCTCTTCTGAAATCCCCATCACTACGCTGAAAATAGGTCAGGGCTGTTACTCTGCCTAGTAATGGGAGACCCAATATCAAAAGTGTCTTTACTTTCAAGGAACCCAAGAGTCTAGACTTTATTTTTGTTTGTAGGTAAGCACTTATGCGTTACTCTGAAACTTCTAGTAGTCAGAGCCTGAACTCAACCTCCTGCGTTAGACCAGTGTTTTACAAACTTCACATATTTGAGTATCCATCTTCATAATTTCATACACCTGTGCTATTTTATTCACTTAATACTTTTTCTTAAACTTAAATATATTTACATATTTATTTGAATCAAATGTACTACCCGCTGTAAGATACACCCTTATTTTTTTAACACGAAGAAGAAAAAAATTTCTGGCCAACTAAATTACAGGCCAGCAAGAGTGATAATAAGTGGACTTGGAAAGTCCAAACAAGAGGTTTAAGAGGATATAGGGAAGGATAAGTAGATAAACAGAGATGACTCAGAACTGGAGAAAAGAGTCCTTATACAAAGTCAGAGTTGGCTGAACAATCTGCCAGTGTGAATATTCTGATGCAGTTTTGTTAATTTTCTATTGCTTCCTAACAGATTACCACAAACTTGGCAGTTGTGGACAACACTCACCTCTTGGCTCTGTTCTATAGATCAGAAGTCCTACAAGACTTGGTGGGGTTTTCTGTTTAGGTGTACATTGTGCTGAGCTCTAATCTGGATGCTCTGGGGAAGAATTTGCCTCTAAACTTGTTGAAGATGTTGGCTGTATTCAGCTTCCGTCAGTGTAGGACTGAAGTCCCTGTTTTCTTCCTGGCTATCTTCCTC
Source organism: Carlito syrichta (assembly GCF_000164805.1). Classification (NCBI taxonomy): domain Eukaryota; kingdom Metazoa; phylum Chordata; class Mammalia; order Primates; family Tarsiidae; genus Carlito; species Carlito syrichta. The sequence goes on from NW_007248582.1 coordinate 216,635, forward strand.
TTTGCACAGGGTCCCCTCCAACTGCAAAGCTAGCAATGGCATGTTGAATCCTTAGGCTTTGAATTTTTCTGATTTCTCCTTCTGCTCCTAGCCAGAAAACTCTCTACTTTTGAAGGGGTCGAACAGTTAGATGAGGATTTTTCATATGCAAAATCCCCGTGCAATAGTACCTAGATTAGTGTTTGAGTGAATAACCAGGGACAGGAATCTTGGTCAACTGTTCTCTAGAATTGTGCTTGATTATAAAGAAATGATATGGAGACCCTTGAGACATTTCAGCAGTAATTTTGGACAGAATTAAAGGACCTTACTAAAGTCTGTCTTCTAAGTGGCTAAAATTATAGCAAGGCTCCAGAGTAAATCACCAACCATAGCAAATACAGAAGAGTTAACCTATTTATTTTTATGTGAACACAAGCTACTTCATAGTCATCCATAAGTGAATTTCACTTAGAAATAACAATCTGACAGAAGTGTAAAATGTCAAAATCTCTAAACAATGAGATACCCCTACACACCAATTGAGGTTTTATCTATTGAATTTTGATGTTAAATATTAAACTGGGAGTCGTTTTGATAATCAAGTTAATTCTCTGATCCTTTAAAAATGGATCCTTTAAAAATGGATCTGTGGGCTGAAAATACTGATATTTAAATATGTGAACTACATACGCACGCATATTAAATATTAAATATGTGAACTACATATTAAATATGTGAACTGCATACGCACGCATATATCTTATCTGATTCTGCTCAAAAGCTAGAACCATCAACAGCTGACTCCCAGTCTATTATTCAGAACTCAATCACTGTAGGGACACAGATAAGTTCAAAGATACAACAGGATTCTGAGGCCAAAATACACAAACTTCATCCTACCGAAAGGAGACTGTTGTGTCCCACTGAGATGATGGAGTTCAGGCTGCAACATAGGTTCAGGCTGGCCGGCTGTGGCGCCTCCCTGCTCGGTGGTATCCAGCTTCTATCCAGCGCTCCCCGGAGCTGGGAATTTACCACAAACACCACCTTGGGGAACAGTGTTAGCAGCTGAGAAACTGCAGAAACAAGCTGCTTCTCAGCGACTCCCAGATACTATCAAAATGCAAGAAAATAATTAAAATCCTAATTAAGTAGTTTCTCATCTGGCTCATTTGAAGTTGCTCCAAAATGGTCAGATTTAAGGCATGGTGAACAGCTGAAGTGTTAAATTTGCTTGGTTGTTAAAACCTTTGTTAGGGGTCAGGTTTACATAAGAGATGTGAAATGGAGAATTGAGACAATACCTGCGTAATTCTAATGCGAAACAATTTTGCTTGTGTTATTTGTATCTTTTGAGTGAAAACCTTCTTTTTATTTTGCTTTTTTAGGTACATCAATATTGATTCCTTTTTGTTTTTAGTATGTAATAAATAATCTGGAAAGTATGGGAGAACGGTTGAAAAAAGCCCAAGGATTTTAAAAGATTTAAAATCAATGAGATTTTAAACTGTAATTACATTTGTCAAAAATTTTCCAGTTTTGGCATCCATTACTTATAAAATTATAAGCTTATAAATATTTTACTACCTTGTGTATGTTTTATGCTAAATAGTTCAAATACAAAATACATAAAATCTTTTTAGATTTATAAATGAAATTGAATCGTGGCTTTGTATTTTGGAGGATGTTTTTCTTGGGGCTGCCTTCTCTCAGTTTTCCTTTGCTTCTCTTGTATGGATCCAATAAGGATGAAACATCACTGTTTTCCAGGGATGTAGTTTCTCAGGGGAAACTGTTAAAATGATATTATTTTTAAAAGCATCCAACAAGTCTAAGCATGCTAAACCATAAACTTCAAGCTTGGTATGGAGACATATGTGTGTGTGCACATACTATACAGACTACTCAGTAATCATTTGTTGTTTATTTATTTGTTTATTTATTGACTCAGAGACTCACTCTTTTGTCCAGGCTGGAGTGCAGTTGCATGATCATGGCCATCGCAGCCTTGACCTGCTGAGCTCAGACAATCTTTCTGCCTTAGCCTTCCAAGTAGCTGGAACTACAGGCATGCGTCACCACATCCAGATAAATTTTTGATTTATTGTAGAGACGAGGTCTTGCCAAGTTGCCCAGACTGGTCTCAAACCTAGGACTCAGGCAGTCCTCTCTCCTCCACCTCCCAAAGTGCAGGGATTACAGGTGTGAATCACCATGCCCAGCCTGTTATGTTATCATTTTGAAATTGTGATTTAGAAAATCACATATAAATATATATGTATTTTTTTTTAGAGGGTAAGAATTCATTAAGAAGACAGAAAAGCTCCCAAGTGGGAAGGGACCCGAAAGAGGGCTGCCCACCCTGGTCTATATTAAAAAACGCCTTACTTCCTTAGCTCTGTCATATTCTTTACCTCCTGGCCTCAGCTGAAACCTGGATTTTTTTTTCTAAAGACAATACAGACAACTTAAGCAAAGGTGGCTCTTCATTCAAGTTTAGCTTACCTCAGTCGCTTCCAATTTAGTATTCTTGCACTATAAGTAAAAACGCCTTGTTTGAAGCTTCTGTCAATCTTTGCTTTCATCTACTTCCCTACTCTGGCTTCCACATTTATTGAGAATTGGATACCCGGGATCTGGTATTCCTCTCTTCTGCAAGTCAGCATACTGGTTAATTTCAGTGTCCATGAAGAAGACCCATCCAACACTCCAGCAGCTTCCCAATACAGTTGTCCACCTCTTTTCCCATGGTTTCAGTTACCCATGGTCTACCACAGTACAAAAATATTAAATGGAAAATTCCAGAAAGGAGCAATTCATAAGTTTTAAGTTGTGCACCATTCTGAGTAGCATGACGAAATCTCAGCCATTCTGCTCTGTCCTGCCTGAGACGTGAATCTTTCCTTGGTCTGACATACCCACGCCGTCTACACTCCTTGCCTTGTACTCACTTAGAACCACCTTGGTTATGAGATGGATTGTTGTGGTATTACTGTGCTTGTTATTAAAGTAACCTTTATTTTACTTCATAATAGCCCCAAAAGCAAAAGTAGTGATGCCAACATATTGTTATAATTATTCTTTTATTATTGTTGTTGTTAATCTCCTATAGTGCCTAATTTATCAATTATACTTTATCATAGGAATACATATATAGGAAAAAACATACTATATAATACTATTCTTGGTTTCAGGCATCTATTGAGTGTCTTGGAATGTATCCCTAGGAGATAAGAAGGAACTAATGTAGTTGATCTCCCTGACGACCTTCACCTTCTTAACACTTCAGCTCCACCCTAGACATTGTTCACCCAGATCTGCTCTACCTCAGAACTCATGCACTTTGATATCATATTATTTGACCATAAATAATGGTCAGTAGAAGATGCCAAACGAACAACTGCTCTATCTCGACTGTAAACTAAATTCTTGACAATAGGGCTTGGGTTTCCTGCTTGCTCGTTCATTTGCCGTCCCCACAAATCACATAATAGGAGTTTAAGGTCTTGTTTGATTGACATATTGATTGACATCTTTCCAAGATGTTCTTGATTCATGTAGCCAATATTTAGTAACAGAGAGTATTACTTCACATGAATATAGGTGTGGGCAATACTTTCTCAAGAACTGAACTATATTTTTATGGAGATATTTTGATCTCCTTTATTCTCTCTCACTGAGGAGTTTCTGGATCAGTCAGATTATTTTCAGATAATTCTTGTGGCTAGCTACAACTCTAGGAGCAATGTGTTGGTAGGAATGGACAAAAGAGGTTACAAGCTTGGTGGCTATTGTAACAGAACATTCTAGATTACAGTAAGAAACCTGCTATACATTGTAAAGCTACTACACCAATGTCATCTTAGTTTTCAGAGTCTGATTATAGAACCCTCTTCTTACATTATTTTTTTACTTCTTATAATAGATTTTCATATTACATGTTATATGATTTTTAAAAATATTTGAAAAAAAGAAAATCAAAAAGGAGAAAAGAAATACCAACTGTAATTCTAATCCTTTGTAACAATATAAATATCTTTTAGTATAATAATACAAATGGCTTTTGCTAGGTATTTATTCAATATATAATACACGAATATATATACTTTCTGTTTTACAAACAGGGAATCATCAATATTGTGCATAGTATTTTGTAACTTTTTTCCTATTTAATAGTATACAGTAGGCCCTCCATATTGATGGGCTCCACATACATGATGTGAAAGATCATTCAGTATTATGGACTCTAAGTCCACCCAGGTTGCTGTGAGAATGTTTTCGAATTAAATAAAGTCCTCAGATTGAAAGACTAACAATATAAATAAAAGAAAGTCACATCTAACATATCAATCCAGCATTCATTCAATAAATATTTACTGAGGACTTCTTATACGATAGGCATTGTACTAGGGATTAGGCACACTGTAAGGAACAAAATAAACCAACTGTCTGCCTCTGTGAAATTAACATTGTGGTACAGAGATACTGAAAGTAAGTAATACATATCCTTCCATGTTAATAAATATACAGCTAAAATGTCATTTTTAATGAGTACGTCGTATTCCACTGAATAGATGAAATATATTTGACGTAGCCTAACTACTATTGTTGAAGATACAGGATGTTTCAAGTATGTTGTAGTAAACTCTCTGCATAATTCTTTTTTTTTTTTTGAGTTAGAGTCTCACTTGTCTCCCAGACTGGAGGGCAGTGGCCGCTCCCGGCCACCGCAGCCTCGACCTGCTGGGCTCCGTCGATCCTTCCGCCTCAGCCTTCCGAGTAGCTGGAACTACAGGCGCGCGCTACCACGCCCCGCTAATTTTTGATTTATTGTAGAGATGAGGTCTCGCTGCCCAGGCAGGTCTCGAACCCGCGGGCTCAGGCAATCCACTCACCTCAGCCTCCCAAAGGCGCGGGATTACAGGCTGAGCCACCAAGCCCGGCTGCATAATTCTTTTAACTGTTTCCTTGGGTTACACTCCTAAATTAATTCCTAGATCAAGTTGTAAGTACTTTATGTGTGTTTTCTTTTAAATATTATACAAAGAATGCGTTAGTTGTTTAAAAAATCAAATTTAGCAATACATAGATTCAAATGTATATTTGTCAAGCTACATTCTCCATACTAAATATTGTTAGTATAAATTTTTGCACAGATATTTAATATTTTCCTTAGACTACTTCCTAAAGTCTTGTTACTGGATCTTAGAATGTGCATTTTGAAAAGCTCTTGACATACATTTCTAAATTATCCTCAAGGAAGGGTATATACAGTCTTCTTTTGGCGATATAGAAGAGTCCTGTTTTCTTCTTATCTAGTCCAACACCAGATATTATCATTACAAAAAAATCTGTCAATTTAATAAGTGAAAAATTGTAACTCTTTAAAAAAAATTTCATATTTGATTCACGATGATTTGTTTTTTTTTTTTTTTTGAGTTATTATCTCTGTATAATAATATAAAGGAGTGCAGTGACATGCTCCTGGCCACTGCAGCCTCGACCTGCTGGGCTCTGGCAATCCTTCCGCCTCAGCCTTCCAAGTAGCTGGAACTACAGGCGCGCACTACCACGCCTGGCTAATTTTTGATCTATTGTAGAGGTGAGGTCTTGCCAAGTTGCCCAGGCGGGTCTCGAACCCGCGAGCTCAGGCAATCCACTCACCTCGATCTCCCAAAGCACTGGAATTACAGGCTAAGCCACCAAGCTGGCCCACGATGGTCTTAAGCGCCTTAAAAATAATTATTGGTTTTACTTCATTTCTGATAAATTATCTGTTTCTACACTTGGTTTCTGTTTTCCATTGGGTCATGCTTCAGAGACTGGCTAGTTGTTCAGTAACACCATTTCAGATTCCTCCTACGTACACAGCTAGACTACACTGCCCAGCTTCCCACAATGGTCTATATGCCTGCCTGGCTAGGATCTAGTTCAGACTGTCATAAGCTTTTGGAGGTCACAAGTCCAGTACAAGTCTCACAGGGGTAAAATCAAAGCATCGGTAGGTCTCAGTTCCTTTCATGAGAGGAGAATTCATTTCCTTGCTCAATTGTATTGTTGACAGAATACAGTTTCTTGAGGCTGCAAGGTTGAAGACCCCGATTTTTGCTGGCTCTTTTTGAGGACGGTTACTAGCTTCTGGAGGCCTCTGCATTCCTTGACTTCAAAGCCAGCAGTGGGTCTATTTTCTTTCACTCTATGAGTCCCTCCTGTGCATCTCTCTGACTCATGATTCTGCCCTCTTCTCTTATTTTAAGGGCTATATGCTTCTACTGGGCCCACCTATATGATCCAGGATAATCTTTCTACTTCAAGGTCAGCTGATAAGCAATCTATCTCCTTTTGCCATGTAAGGTAACATACTCATGAGCATACACACTGGGGCAAAGATAATGAGGGCCAACAGTTCGCTGACCATTCACTTTCTTTTCCTCTCTAGGATATGATGCATTCTAGATATAATGTTGATATTTGTATTCCTTGTGTTTAGACCAGTGGATGGCACAAGAAGCATTATCTAAGACTCTGATAATACATTAACAAAATGATCATCTGATGACCTGATTAAACTGTATCACTAACCCTATATGCCAATATCCTTGTAACTAGGTGCCTGTTTCAAGTGAGAAGACTTTGCCATAAATAACATGTATCATCTAAAACATATCATTAACCTTCTGTATAATGCAATTTTTTTTTATTGAGTATGTTATTTTCTATACTGACCTTATTCTTCTTAAGAAGTCCTTTTATTTTCCTTGTGCAAGCCTTCTGTGGATGTGGAAAATACAGCCGCCACCAAGTGTGGATTGAGCTATAGAATATTTATGTGATTCTCAAAGATAAACACCTTGTATAGACAAAGCTATAATGACTATACAACTAATTCTTTATGGGCATCTTATCACAGAAGCAAATAATCCTACTCTTTTTCTCCAATTGTGGTGAAATGAATATAACACAAAATTTGCCATTGTACCCATTAACTGTACAATTCAGTGGCATTAATTGCATTTACACTGTTGTACAACCATTACCACTATCTAAACTTTCCCATTCCCTCATTATTACTTTCTTTCTAAAAAGCTCTTTAGTCAACTAATTTCAATATTTAAAATTTTTCTGAATTTTAAATATTTCTACTACGAAGAAAAATCACTGTCATTTGGTCATTCTTTCAAAGTAATCTTATCGTCAGCAATTTAAATATTGAGATGTAGCCTTTTTTTTTTTTTTTTACAAGTTTTTCAGATGCCTCTGTATCCCAGGTGATTTTTTTTTTTTTGGTTAATATTCTTGAATAAAAATTTAATATTCTCTATGCAAATATTTATAAAACAACTTTTTTTTTGGCTAAATAAGTAAAACAGGGAACAATATTTATAAGACTTTTAAATTTGTTTGTAATACTAATAGTCAAAGTAATTTTTTTTTTTTTTTGAGTTGGTGTCTCACTCTGTCGCCCAGACTGGAATGTAGTGGCCGCTCCCGGCCACCGCAGCCTCCACCTGCTGGGCTCCGGCGATCCTTCCACCTCAGCCTTCTGAGTAGCTGGTACTACAGGCGTGCACTACCACGCCCGGCTGATTTTTTGATTTATTGTAGAGATGAAGTTTCGCCTGCCCAGGCGGGTCTTGAACCCGCGGGCTCAGGCCATCCACTCACCTCAGCCTCCCAAAGGCGCTGGATTACAGGCTGAGCCACCGAGCCCGGCTCAAAGTAGTTTTAAAAAAATTATTTGGTAAGTTGATTTAGAACACATTTGCTGACTATTACCCAAAATGTTAGTATGAATGACAAAAGACTCAATATAACCTCACTTGTTAAAGAACAAATTTCAATAAAATGTGTTTTACTTATGTGACATTTAATGGAGTTAAATTACAAAATTACCATAAGAATCTCATTATAAGCCTGTCTTTCTCACATGAAGGACCCATGATTTTCCTTAAAAAGATCTTTTTCAATAATAAGAAATGCTAATTATATATTATTACTATAATATAGTACTACAATTACCAGCGTAAAACTAACTGGTAGTAGAATGGTTGTGTTAATTATAAACAATTGGAACTAGAAAATTATTTCCTGCCTAGCAATTTGTGAATTAAGTAATAAGATTTCTTTGCATTCATTCTTTTCCAGAAATATTCCGTTGTAAATATTTTTCTGCACATATGTGCACACACACAGTGTAATGAATCTTTTGATTAATTGCAGTTTTAGGGTTATAATGTCTCTTGTGTTTTATCTTTTTAGAGTGGCGTATTATTATTTCTATTTTGATACTTCTTGAAAGTAGATCAACTTAGATTCACTTTAGGGAAGATTTTTTTTTACAAGCAATTTAACAAAAACGAATTCTTCCTTATGCTGCCAGAATAGATTTGAAACTTGAACGTTTTAAAATGGTATGATTTTGTAGCTTTTCTATTATAAAGATTTCCTCCTGGGATGCTATTTACAAAAATGTTGTTAAAATTTATAAATTTTACTTTTAATTTTCCCTTTTTTTGCATATTTTTCATTAAATTACCCAGGCTTGTTTATATATTTTAAGGTCATCTTTGAATGGTATTATGGTGATCATTATATTAATAATTTCATTCAATTTAGGTATAATATGAAAACTTTAAATATGATTAGTTGTACTACAATTCTGGTTAGTTTAAACACATTTAAAAATATGAATAAGGATATCTTTTGCAAGGGATTCTATATGTTATAAATTCCAGTATGTTAAATATAAGGGTATATAATTCCCACATAGGATTATTACCAATATTTCTTTTTTTGTTTTTGTTTTTTTGAGTTGGAGTCTCACTCCTTAGCCCAGACTGGAGTGCAGTGGCCGCTCCCAGTCACTGCAGCCTCGACCTGCTGGGCTCCGGCGATCCTTCCGCCTCGGTCTTCCAAGTAGCTGGAACTACAGGCGTGCGCTACCACGCCCGGCTGATTTTTGATTTATTGTGGAGATGAGGTCTCGCCAAGTTGCCCAGATGGGTCTCGAACCCGCGGGCTCAGGCAATCCACTCACCTCAACCTCCCAAAGCGCGGGATTACAGGCTGAGCCACCGAGTCCGGCCTATCAATATTTCTAAATAATGGAAACATATTTTGGATTCAATAATTTTCCAAGTTTACTACAGTTAAAAAAATATCTGAGGGGAATCAAGAAGAGAAAATGAGTTTCCCTTCACAAACAAATTTTGACCCAATATAGTAAATGAGTTATGAAATTTGCTTTGGTGAACTGAGTTCCACTGTCTATTACTCTGGAGTAATAGTCACATTTAATTTGTTTTATTAAAGTGCACTTTAAGCTTTAGTTTACTTCCTGATGGCTCTTGAAACAAGATATTAGTTGATTCATTTGAATGAATCTAATTAAAAAGCTATGATGGAGAAATGAAAACAAGGGAAGCTTTTTTCTCCCTAATATGTAGACTTTCTTCCTTCCTTCCTTCTTTCCTTCCTTCCTTCCTTCCTTCCTTCCTTCCTTCCTTCCTTCCTTCCTTCCTTCCTTCCTTCCTTCCTTCCTTTCTTTGTTGGAGTCTCACTCTGTCACCCAGGCTGGAGTTCCGTGGCACACACTCATGGCCACCCCAGTGTCAGTCTGCTGAGCTCAGGCGATCCTTCCACCTCAGCCTTCCAAGTAGCTGGAACTACAGGCACGTGCCACCATGCCCAGCTATTTTTAAAATTTATTGTAGAGATGAAATCTCACCAAGCTGCCCAGGCTGGTCTCGAACCCATAGGCTCTGGCAATTCTCTCACCTCAGCCTCCCAAAGTGCTTGGATTACAGGCTTGAGTCACCAAGCCCAGCCTACTTAGACTTTCTTAATGTCAAAACTTGCTTGTGGAAGAAGGAGAGATTGGGAAAGGGACATGCAACATGTAACTCAGCAGAAAAACGGAAGTAGTTTTATCTGCAACAAAAATGTTCCAATTATGTTTCTATGACCAGATAAACAGAGGACAGCTTCCCATGACGGCTGCCCATCACAGTATCCAATTCAAGGATCCACAGATACTTGGAATAGCTAAGTTGATAAAGCCTTTTTTGTCTATCAACCACATACCTCCCGAATTCTGTTTCTCAATATATTTTCTATCATCTGTTTGAAACTATCTTCCTAGGAAAAATATTTTAATCCAAAGATGTAATAATCGTAAAGATGAGCCAGCTTAAAAGAAAATGGCAAAACAACTTTTTGATTCATGTTAATGAAAATATCTTATTTAAAGAAACCACAGGGAAACTGGAAATGGAAGTTATCAGACACTGTACACGCTGAGGTAAGTTTTCAGATAATATGAAAACTTATACTCCCTTAACAAAAGAGAATCAGGATAGGGTGTTGATATTCTCCTATATACTTCCCACTATTGTTTTGTTGTACTGCTATTAACATTCATGTAAATGTTCTAACTCTTCCTTACTCTTCACCTGTTAATGGGAAAAATGTTGGTTGGTTTTATAATATACGGAATTATAAAAATGTTCTCTAATTCTGCCTCCTTCTCACTGTATATTAGGGGAGATGGTATCAAAACCCTGAAGAAAAATTAAAGAAATCGCTTTCCTTTTTAAATTCAATAGAGTTGACAGGGATTAGATTTAAAACTGGTTTTGAGGAGACCTTTCTTAAAATAAGGACAAGCTTCATTTCATAAGGTTTGAGGAGATGGAATCTCGTGGAATTAAAGAAAAAAAGCTCATTTTATACCCAATCTAGCTAATGTTTGAAACATAAAGTGGCTCCCTCTCTCCACAGATGCCTCCTCAGAGTCCAAGGATGGGATATAAATGGGGGTTTTGGTGGTGTGAGATGATGGATGAGGGTCTCCTCTGGTTGCCAGAGGATCTGTGACCAGCACAAAAACTGCTTGGTCTGGGCTAATTAATTGCAGGAACAGTTTATTCAGATGCAGGGCAAGCACCTTGGCTAAAATCTCAGCATCTGTGTTGATTAAAGATCTGAAGCTGAAGAAAGCACATAGTTGGGGGTCTTAGATAGGTTTGGGAACCATATGGGCTTCTTTTAATGAGGGAGAGCTTCTGTGATCCAAGTCTCAAAGCTGTGCGGTCCTAATCAGCATTAGTGGAGTATGAGTATCTCTTGCCTAGCACTAGCACCACATCACTTCACAGTAGTATTATGGCAATAATTTTTCCTGGTTATTAGTTTCAATAGTCTATTCAGTATCTCACCATTATTTTTCATTTCCTACAGACCTGATGGTAAAACAAAGGATCAAGTCTTGCTGACCTCATTTAAATCCAGGGAGATCTTGAACAAAAATCTATTTATTTTGAAGGCCATTGTCAATGAAATGTCTACTAGGTTATTATGAAGCCTTCAAGATGTGAGTTTTAGAAGGTATATTCTCTAAAATTTTATCTTCAGGTTATTATGTCTGTCATCAGTTTTTCTGGGATTTGGCGTTCTGTTTATTATAGCTATGGAAATAGACTCAAGAGGTTTAAATGAAAAGGGAATAATAATAAAAATGGAAAAAAATATAGGCTGCATCAAAAACTAAACTTCTTTAAGCTGCATGATTCCTTGGAAAAGTCACAATTTGGTAATATTATGGCTTCATTGATTACAAAATTGTGGAGCTTATTCAGGGATTTTTCGGAATTATAAAGTTACATTCCACGAGAATCTTGTCAGTTGCAAGTTTAGTTGCTCATTTAGGGTAACAAAAGCGTGGGTACTGAGCAATATTTTTTCTCAGGTGCTTTGTTCCTTTTGATTTCGATACAGATGTAAGTCAACTACTGGTATTAGAGTCCATTCATTTATGCCACAAGCCTGAATCACTTCTTTATTCTTTCTCCAAAAGCTTTAACATTATGTAATATATCACAAATACATGGAGGCATATAATATATAGGCAGATTTTAAAAATAATAAGCATCAATTTTCCCCTTTCCTTAAGAATGAGTACAACATCAGTTTCTCCCAGGAGTGCTTTCAAATTGTGATTGCTTCCAAATTCCCTCAGAGGTAACCACCAGGTACGTTGATGTGATACTTCCCCTTTTTTTCTTTTAAGTTTTCTACCTACATATGTTTTTGCTCTGTGTGTAAGTTGGAATTGTATTATCTGTTTTGCGCTGCAACTTGTCTGTTTTGCTCACCGTGATGCTGCAATGATTCACCAATGTGGGTATATACAGCTGTGGTTGTGGTTCATTCATTTATAATGCTGTAGAGTAATTCATTGAATCCATATACCATAATTTATCAATCTATTCTACAGATGAAGGACTTTGGGTGATTTTAATGTTTGCTATTATGAAGAGAGCTGATATGAACATGTCTTCTGGTACAAATGGGCAAAATTTCTGGAGATGGAGACCAAGGAGTGGACCTAGTGGCCCATGAAGTATGTATGATTCAGACTTCTAGGTTGTGCCTTATTGTTTTTCAAGGTGATTTTTTAAAAACTAATTTTCATATTCACCAGCAACGTATGAGAATTCCTGAGACTCTAAGTCTTTGCCAATGCCTGGTATGGTGTATACCTACACACACACACACACACACACACACACACACACACACACACAGATATAAAATTTGTAATCTGGTTGTCATGATAGGCTGTATTTATAATTTTAATTATAATTCCTAACTCCTTATAACTACTAATCCAGTATCCAGTTCTATATTTTGTCATTTCAGAAATGCTATATAAATAAAATCATATAGTGCATAACTTTTTGAGATTGACTTTTGACACAATAATTCCCTTTGTATCCATCCAAGCTGCATGTATCAATAGTTTTACTCCTTTTTGTTGCTGAATACTATTCCATGACATAGATGTACCGCAGTTTGTTTAACCATTCACTCATTGAAGGACATCACTGAAAGACGCTTCTGGTGTTTGTCTATTACAATTTTGTAATAGATTTTATTTTTTGAAGTTTTAGTTTTACAGAAAAAATTGAACAGAAAGTACAATGCGTTCTCATACTTCCCTTCCTCTTCTCCCCACAGTTTCCTCTCTTATTAACATCTTGTACTAGTGTACATTTGCTACAATTGATGAACCAATATTGATTACACTATTTTAACTACAGTGATGACTGACATTAGAGTTCACTCTTGGTGTTGTACATCCTATAGGTTTTGACCAATGTATAATGATATGTATCTACCATTATATTAGTATGGAAGATAGTATCACTACTCTAAAATCCCCTGTCATGAGCTTATTCACCTTTTTCTACCTTCCTTTGAGCCATTGACCTTTCAATTGTCTCTGTAGTTTTGCCTTTTCCAGAAAGTCATATAGTTGGAATCAGACAATATGTAACCCTTTCAGATTAGCTTCTTTTACTTAGCAATATGCATGTAAGATTTCTTCATGACTTTTCATGACTTGAGCTTTTGTGTTTTTGAAATTGTGTTCCATTGTATGAATGTACCATGGTTTGTTTATCAGTTCATCAGTTGAAACACATCTTGGTTGCTTCCTGGTTTTGACAATGATGAATAAAACTGCTATAAACATTCATCTGCAAGTTTTTGTGTGGATTTAAGTTTTCAACTCAATTGAGGAAATACTAAGCAGCCCAGGATCCTATGGTAAGGATAGTTTTGTTAGAAATTGCCAAACTGTCTTACAAAATGTCTTTACTGAATCTAAGCTTTTATTTCTCTGGGACAAGTTCTCAAGAGAACAATTGCTGCATTATGTGACAAGTAATGTTTACTTCAGTAAGAAACTACCACATTCTTTTCCAAAGTAGCTGTGTCATTTTACATTCCCACCAATAATTCATAAGTGAACTCATTTTTCCAAATCCTCAGCAGCGTTTAGCACTATCATCATTTAAAATTTTTACCATTCTGATAGATGCATAATGATATCTCATTATGGTTTTAAATTGCATTTCCCTAATGGCTAAATGATATTGAGCATCTTTTCATGTGCTTGTCTGATGACTCTGCTTAATCCTAGGTACCCAAGATTTTGTGTGTCTTTTTCTTAAAGTTTTATAGTTTTATCTTTACTTGTAAGTCCATGATCCTCTTTAAGCTTTATTTAAGGTATGAAGTTTAGTTCGAGTTTTGTGATGTTTTTTTTTTTTCTCCCTATAAATATCCTGTTGCTTGGATACCATTTGTTGAAAAGGCAATGCTGAATTTTAATGGTAAAACCTATCATATTATTCCTTTGTGGTCAGTGCTTTTAACATCTTACTAAACCTCAAGGTAAAAAACAAACAAACAGAAACTAATATTTTCAGTTAAGTGTCTTAAAGAGTTTTTTTTCATTAACTGTACTGAGTTAAAACATATTCGATAAAATGCACCCATTTTAAGAGTACTGTTAGATGACTTTTGACAAATGAATATTCCCTTGTTACCATCATGACAATAAAGACACTGATCATTTACATCACCCCCCAAGTGCAGTCAACATCAGACATCAACTCATCTTCTTTCTGTAACTATGCTAGGCTTGCCTGCTTTGTGCCTGACTTCTTTTGATCAGTAAAAAGTTTTTGAGATTTCCTCTCATGTTGCTGCATATATATCAGTAGTTCATTTTATTGTCAATTGGCATTCTTTTATATGGAAACACCAAAATTTGTGTTTCCGTTGACACATTAATGGACGTTTGAATTGTTTCTAGTTTGAGGGTATTGTGAACAAAGATGCTATAACCATTTGAACCTTTGTTGGAGACCTATGTTTTAAATATTTTTTCCATTTTATTTAAAAAGAAGTTCAGACTGTCACTTTGGGAGGCAGAGGTGAGAGGGTTGCCTGGGCCCAGGGGTTCAAGACCAACCTGGGTAACTTGGCTAGATGTTGTCTCTACAATAAATAAAAAAAATTAACCAGGTGTGGTGGTGTGTACCTGTAGTCCCAGCTACTTGGAAGGCTGAAGCGGAAGGACTGCCTGAGCCCAACAGGTCGAGGCTGCGGTGGCTGTAAATGTGCCACTGCACTCCAACCTGAGTGACAAAGTAAGACTCCAACTCAAAAAAAAAAAAAAGTTCAAAGTGACACTAACCAAAGTCCAAAAAATCAACTCTTGCAGGTCAAACAAGTCAGAATGATACATAGTTAAGTACAAATAACATGGACTCCAAGGGTGATTCCAAGCAGATGGTAAGCATGCAGCAGGGAATTCTATTCAGTGATTCTTACCTTTTTGTACTAGGGAGGCCTATGGCAGCCTGGAAAAAATTTATGGATCCTCTTTTGAACAACGTTGTTTTTTCCTATGTTTTTATTTCTCAGGTTGGGTAACTATCCACAAGTGAAATTGCGAGATCATGCAGCAGATGTATTTAACTTTAAATGAAACTTCAAACATTTTCCAAGATGGTTGTATCACTTTTCATTCCCATCAGCAGTGTATAAAAAAGTTCCATCACATGCTTACCTCTCATACTTGCCAGTATTGTTAGTCTTTTTAATTTTAATCACCTTAGGATGTATGTAGTGGCCTCTCGTTGTATATATGTTTTTTAAAAATAGATTTTTATTTTTGGAGTCGTTTTAGGTTCACTACAAAATTAAGCAGAAAGTTCGATTTCCATATAAGCCCCCTGCTTCTACACTCTCAGTCTCCCCCACTATCAGTATTCCATACCAGAGTGATACATTTGTTATAATAGATCAACCTATCTTAACATATCATGATCATTCACAGTCCACACAGTTTATATTAGGTCTCACTCTTTGTTGTACGTTCTATGGTTTTTGACAAACGTTTGATGACATGCATTCACCATTTTATTATCCCATAGAATAGTTTCACTGTCCTAAAAATCTTCTCTGCTCTGTCTCTTCATGCTGTCTTCCAGTCTAACTCTTGGAAACTACTGATCTTTTCACTATCTCCATAGTTTTGCCTTTTCCAGTGTTCCATGGTTGAAATTGTACAGTATTTAGCCTCTTCAGATTGACTTCGTACACTTACAATGCATTCAAGTCTCCTCTGGGTCTTTTTAAAACTTGATAGCAAAGTTCTTTTTAGAGCGAAAGAATTCTTCCTTGTGTAGCTGTATGCAGTGCTTTCGTTCATCAACTGAAGGACATCTTGGTTGCTTTCAGATTTTGGCAATCATGAATAAAACTGTTGTAAACATTCATGTGCCAGTTTTGTGTGAATTTAAGTGTTCAGTTCATCTGAGCAGATATCAAGGAGCGCAATTGCCGGATCCTATGTGATAGTGTATTTCATTTTGTAAGAAACTGCCAACTGTCTTGCACAATATCTGTCCTGCTTTACATTTCCATCAGCAGTTGATGAGCATTCCTACTGCTCTACATCCTCGCAAGCTTTTGGTTTGCCAGTGTTTTGGATTTTAACCATTCTAATAGGTGTGTAGTTACATCTCATTGTTTTAATTGGCAATTATCTAATGGCAGATATTGTTGGTAATTGTTTCATAATTGTTGGTAATTGTTTCATTTTTATATAGTCTTTGGAGGGTGTCTATTCAGATGTTTTGTCTATATTTTAACTGGGTTGTTCATTTTCTTTTTGTTGAGTTTTAAGACTTTGTGAATTTGAATAACAAACAGGCTTTTATCAGATATGTCTCTTGCAAATATTTCTCCCAGTCTGTGTCTTGTCTTCTCATTGTCTTAACGGTGTTTTACTGAGATGTTTCTGTTTTGATGGACTCCAACTTATTAATTCTTTCTTTCGTGCATTCTACCTTTGGTGTTGAATTTAAAAGTCATCACCATACTCAAGGCCATCTAGATTTTCTTATGCTATCTTCCAAGAGTTTTTTATTTTTGCATATTACAATTACATCTGTGATCTATTTTGAGTTAATCTTTGTAACAGGCATAAAGTCTGTGTCTAGATTCTTTTTTTTTTTGCATATGTATGTGCAGTTGTTCCAGCACCATTTGTTAAAAAGATTATCTTTTCTCCATTGTAGTGCCTTTGCCGCTTTGTCAAAGATCAGTTGACTATATTTATGTGGATCTATTTCTGGGTTCTTTACTCTGGTCCATTGATCTATTTGCCTGTTCTTTCACCAACTCCACATTGTGTTGATACCTATAACTTTACAGCAATTATTGAAGTTAGGTAATGTCAGTCCTGTGACTGTTTGTCTCTTTAACTATTGTGTTGGTTGTTCTGGATCTTTGCTTATCCATGTAAACTTTAGAATCAGTTTGGTGATATCCACAAAATACCTTGCTAGGATTTTGATTGGGATTTATTGTGTTTGTAATTTGCATCTATGACAAATAATGTTGAACAACTTTTCATGAGGTTTTTGCCATTTGCATTTCTCTTTGATGAAATGTTGTCAAAAAATTTTACCTGTTTTTAAAACTGAGTTATTTAATTTCTTATTTATATTAGAGAATTCTATATATTTTCTTCCTTGAAGTCCTTTGTTGGTGTATTAGTCAAGATCTCCAGAAAAACAGAACCAATAGATAGCATATATTTAGATATACAGAAAGAAATTGCTTATGAGAGATTGACTCATAAAGCTGTGGAAGCTGAGAAGGCTCATGATCTGCCATCTGCAAGTTGGAAGCCCAGGAAAGCTGATGGTATGGTTCTAGTTCAAACCCTAAGACCTGAAAACCAGTGCCTAGGGCAGAAGAAGATGGGTCATCTCAGCTCAACAAGAGTGAAAATTTGCCATTCTTCCACTTTTTTGTTCTATTCAGGCCCTCAGTGGAGTGGATGGTGCCTACTTAATTGGTGAGGGCAATCTTCCTTATTCTGTCTACCCATTCAAATGCCAATTTCTTCCCAAAACAGCCCCACAGACACACTCAGAAGTAATGTTTTTTAGTTATCTTGGTTTCCCTTCACCCAGTGAAGTTGACACATAAAATTAACAGTTACAAAGAAAATTGCAAATATTTTCTCCCACTCTATAGCTTGTCTTTTAATTCTCTTAATAGTGGATTTCATGGACCAATTAATTTTAATTTACCAAATATGTATTAGTGACTAATCTTTTTTTGTCATATCTGAGAACTCTTTGCCTAGCTGAAGGTCACAGTTATTTTTCTCCTATGTTTTCTTCTAAGAGATTTATAGTTTTACACTTTATGTTTAAGTCTATGATAAATTTTTCAGTTAATTTTTGTATGAGATGGGAGGTATTGGTTGAGATTTGTTTTTAAAAATGTATGTTCACTTGTTTTAAAATGAGCAACATTTGTTAAAAAGATTATTCTTTTTTTCCTTGAACTGATTTTTTATCTTTATCAAAAGTTGATTGGTCGTATTTAGGAGGGTCTATTTCTGGATGTCTTTTCTGTTCCTTTGATCTATGGCTTATCCTTTCTCCATTACCACACTGTCTCAACTACCATAGCTTTACATTAAGACTTAAAATCAAACCGGGCTCGGTGGCTCAGCCTGTAATCCTGCGCCTTTGGGAGGCTGAGGTGAGTGGATTGCCTGAGCCCCCAGGTTCGAGACCTCATCTCTACAATAAATCAAAAAATCAGCAGGGCATGGTAGCGG
>NW_007248582.1:235171-249101 GCF_000164805.1 Carlito syrichta
GGGTCCTTCTTATGGTTTCTTTCTTTCTTTTTTTTTGAGTTGGAATCTCACTCTGTCACTCAGGCTGGAGTGCAGTGCCTCAGGCCATTCTTCCGCCTCAGCCTTCCAAGTAGCTGGAACTACAGGCATGCTACCACACCCAGCAGATTTTTTATTTATTTTAGAGATGGAGTCTTGCCAAATTCCCCAGACTGTTTTTGAACCCATGGGCTCAGGCAATCCACTCTCGTTGGTCTCCTAAAATGCTGGGATTATAGGCTGAGCCACTGAGCCCAGCTGGTTTCTATTTTTTTATGCAGTGTTTTCCTGGGGTTATTTAGTTGCCTGTGTTTTCCTTTAGCTCACCTGAACTCCCATTTCTCTATGGTCAGTTACTAGAGCTTTATTTTATTCCTTCAGTAGGGTTAGGCTTCCCTAATTGTTCCTGATCTCTGTGGCTTTGAATTGGCATCTTTGCATTTGAAGAAGTAGACACTTCCAGTCTTTATAGACAGACTTTGGCAGGGAAAGTCCTTCACCAGTCAGCCCATCCAGAGATTCTCAGCAAGCCAGTTGGTAGGGTCTGCAGGTGAGCTTGCTACTGGAGTCCTTGGGTGAGTGTGTCTGGTACTTGAGTCAACAGGGATCAGTCTGTGCCTGAATTTGCAGAGGCAAGCCTGAAGCTTGGACTCATTGGAGTAGGCCTGGAGCATGTGTCTGCACAGGTGGGCCTGATGATTGGGTGCCAGCTTGGAACTAGGAAGGGCCTGGTGGCTAAGTCAATGCTGGCCAGCAGGATGCAAGTGTTCACTTGAGTGGGTCTGGTGCTGTTGTCTGCAGCACAATCGGGTTCTCATTTTACTCTCCTTTTCCCATGGAAGGAGCATAGGCATACCTTGTTATTATACCTTACTTCATTGCATGCCACAGATATTGTTATTTTTACCAATTGAAGGTTTATGGAAACCCTGCATCACACAAGGCTATTGGCACCATTTTCCCAACACGTGTTCACTTCATAACTCTGTGTCAGCATTGTTTAACAATAAAGTATTTTAAAATTAAGGTCTGCACACTGTTCTTTTAGACATAGGGCTATTATACACTTAATAGAATACAGTACAGTGTAAGTATAACTTTTATTTATTTACTTTAAAAAAATTTTTAATTTTAAAGCTGTGGGGTACAATTCAGGGTTAGGTATACAAATGTTCATTATGCAGGTATCCTTGTTGATGAGGTGTGCCCCCGCTCCCATGGCAGTTTCCCACTACTGCCAGTCTTGCTCCCCCATTCCCTGGCAGTTTCCCACTACTGTCAATCCCTTTCTTATAGTATTATGATAATTGTTCAAGGTTTGCTTATGTGTGAGAACATGTGGTACTCAGTTCTTTGTTTCTGAGATAAAGCACTCAGTATTATAGATTCTAAGTCTGTCCAAGTTGCTGCGAAATTCATAATTTTGACCTTCTTTATGGCTGCATTACATTATTTTGTGTATATGTACCACATTTTTTAAAAAATCCAGTTTTCTTTCAATGGGCAACATGGTTGGTTCCATGTTTTTTCTATTGTGAATAATGTTGCAATAAACATGCATGTGCTGGTGTCTTTTTCATAGAGTGATTTGCGTTCCTCCATGTATATTACCAGTAGGGGGATTGTGGGATCACATGGAAGGTCGATTTTTAGGTCTTTTAGCAATGGTCATACTGTTTTCCAGAGTGGCTGTACCAGTTTACACTCCTACCAATAGTATAGAAGTGTTCCCTTTTCCTCACATCGTCTCCAGCGTCTGTTGTTTTTTGAGTTATTGATGATGGCTATCTTGACTGAAGAAGTGTAACTTTTATATGCACCAGGAAATCAAAAAATTTGTGTGATTCATTTGATTGTAGTGTTCATTTTATTGCAGTGATCTGAAACCAAACTCACAATTTCTCCCGGCTATATCTGTATTTCTCTCCATGCTATGCTTCAAGGAGTGGGGAAGGGTGATGCGAGTAATGGTAAATTGTCCTTCCTGCCTCCTTAATGCATCTTTTCTTACTTCTGTGTACCACACAGCTACTTTAATCCCTCACTTGGATTTTTCAGCTCGTGTGACGGTATTTTCACATGTAAATAGTTGTTCACATTGAAGTTTCTGTTGGGACCAAGTGCTGGTAACTTCTATTCTGCCATCTCGCTGATGCCACTCTCCTGATTTTTATAAGTTGATGTTTATATATCTTTTTAAATCTGAAATTTTATCCTGTAATCTTACTAACTCAGGATTTTTCTGTTAATTCCCTGAGGTTTTCTATGTGGAATCATCTTACCCTCTTTATTCTTTCTTTCCTTCTGCTTGCTTTGGTTTTAATTTGCTCTTTTTTCTTATTTCTTAAGATGGAAACATAGATTATTAATTTGATGCCTTTATTCCTATAACATGCATTTGATGATATAAATTTTCTTATAACTACTATTATAATAGCTCACAAATTTTGATGTTGTATTTTTATGTTAATTAATTAATTGATTGATTAATTATATTGATTTTGAATCTTACTCTGTCATCCAGGCTGGAGTGTAGTGGTACACTCATGACAACTCAGTGTTGACCTGCTGAGCTCCGGTGATCCTTTTGCCTCAGCCTTCCAAGTAGCCAGAACTACAGGCGCGAGCCACCATACCCGGCTAATTTTTGATTTATTGTAGAGATGAGGTCTCACCAAGTTGCCCAGATTGGTATTGAACTTGTGGGCTCAGGCAATCCACTTGCCTTGCCTTGGCCTCCCAAAGTGCTGGGATTGCAGGCTGAGTCACTGAGTCTTGCCTAATTTATTTTTTAATTTTCATGAAACTTCATCTTTGACCAATAGATTATTCATAAATTTGTTGTGTAATTTTTAAATATTTGGGGGATTTTCTGAATAGCTTCTGCTTCTTGTTTCTAGTTTAATTCCACTATAGTCAGAAAACATACTTTGAATGTTTTTAATCTGTTAAGGTTTGTTTTATGACTTAAGATACAGTCTGTATTTGTGAAGGTTTCAAGTTTCAATAAACTTGAAAACAATGTTTACTCTGCTATTATTGGGTCAATTAGTTTAAAAATGGCACTTAATTTGTTTGATGGTGTTTTTCAGGTACTACATATTCTTGCTGAGTTCTGCCAAATTGCTCTAATGATTACTAAGTGAGGAGTGTTGAAATTTCTAGTTAGATTTTTCTATTTCTACATTACATAATCTTTTGCTTTGTGTATTGTCACAATCTTTTGTGAGGTGCCTAAATTTAGCTATGTATATAAATTTAGCTGTGTATATAAACATAGTTATGTATAGCTACGCTTTCTAGGTAGATTGACACTTTTATCATTATACACAGTCCTTCTTTATCTATAATAATTTTCCTTCTTTGGAAACCAAAGAATTTTCCTTCTTTGGAACCATCCCGACCTTCTTTTGGTTAGTGTTAGTGTGCTATATCTTTGTCTGTCCCTTAACTTTCAGCTTCTCTGTGTGTGTTTATTTAAAATTGGGTTCTTGTGAATAAGAATCTTTAATCTTATTAGATTATTTAGTATCCTAATTATCTACTATGGGCTGAGCTTGGTCATGTAAAAATATTTTCAAGGAAGTCTGTGTATTGTAGTCTTTTATCTGGGCAGATTGCCTGCACACACAAACACAAGTATACACATGTGTAAATACACATGCGCACCCACCTGGGCCTTGTTCCTAAAGAAAAAGTGAGAGTGGGTGTTTGAATAAGGATCCAGCTCTTTCTGCTTTAAGATGACTTTGAGATTTGTAAACTGTCTTTGCCTATAAAATAAAAACATATGTAACCATTATTTTCCTTCTAGAGTAATCAACAAATTTATTTGATCACTTTAACATTTTAAGTGTCTTATTAAGGTTGTTATTTTTCTTTTTCAAGTTGTTCAACATACATTGAATAGAAAGATACATAATTCTTAGGAAGGTATAGAGAAGTAATTTTATCTTTATTTTAAAAAATAAGCTTGCTTTGTCAAGAGTTGTCTAATGTTTCAAATTCTATAGCAACATAACAACTTTCTGTTTTAAGAATGCATTTTTCTTCAACACAAAGTCAGGAATTGGCGCATCAGCTATCTTGTGTACCTCTCCATTAGGGATTCATCAATTTCCAGGCTTCTAGGGACACACATTCATGCCAGAGGAACGGAGTATGAGTACCTGTGTGGATAGCAGTGGGCTGTTACATGACAACCCTATGGGAAGTGGCAGGTCACATGTGGCATTTAATTAGTGGCAGTCTCCATTTCCTGACTAAAACAAACATTTTAATACTTTTTTTAAAACCCAAAGAATACAAAAAAATCTTTTACAACATGCAGCTATCCAAATGTATGTTTATTACTATGAAATATATTGTGTATCTTACTGTTAAACTGAATTGGATGTGGCAAAATAAAAAATAGTAAATCAAGAAATTATGTTTCAGCATTTGTGATGATTATTCCTTCTATTTAGTTAGATTGAAACACCCTAAACTGTAGGGCACCCTACATTTAGAGTTAAAACTCCTACCTGGACAATAGAACCTATCAGTATAAAATTTTTTCCAGTACCGTTCTTTACCTTAGCTCTCTTTTTAAAATTACCATTGTACATCAAGCTATATCTGAAATTGTATCTAATTTTTCTGAAATTGGAAAATTAAAGGTCCACTAAAGTTTGAAACTATTTTTCTATTGTCCTTTGGTTCTATTTGTGCATTTTCATTAAATGTAATTTTTAAATGAGTTTTTCTAGTTTTGACAAATATGTCTTTTTTCTTGGAAAATTAACATCCACTAAAAAATCACTTCTTATGACACATTTATATATTTTAAATATAAATGTAGTTTTTAAAAATAAAAGAAAAATATTTGGCAAATAACAGATTTATGCATTATCCTATCCTTTTCCAAGCATATTTATAAATATGAAATAGGTATAGCAATTTGAAGAAGGGAAATTCATAATAAAATGACAAGAAATGAATTCAAAACACCCATTTCCAAAACTCAGATTATTATCAAAATCAATAGCATATAAACAAATTGTTTTTATTTTAAATTATGCTATTTTAAATACTTCATAAGTAGAGATAAAATTTACAAAATAATGATATAGCCTGTAAATCTGAAAGGAGTATACTGTTTGAAGATGTGGAATGACTATTTAAAGGTAAGTGAGATGCTTAAAATTTCATAACCTGGAATGAGAAATAAACAAAAAAATAAGTGGCTGACAGAGGATTACTTACAGTTAACATTATTTTCAATTAATAAAATTCAGACAGAAGCAAAAAACTTAATTTAGGGCATAGAAACAAATCAAATGACACAAAACAAATGTCATACAAAACAATTTTTGAATGCCATAGCGAGTAAAAAATTTTATGCGGCTCTGAATTGACTCTGACTTATATAAACGTATGAGGGTATACAAGAGGAAAGCCAAGTGAAAGTGATCAGCACACAGTTATTATAAAAGAAAAGCAGACTTTTAAATAAGTACCACGTCATGAAGTATTTTCAGTTATTTCACAAACATTTAATTAGTATTTTCCTTTGTGTCACAATAGGCTTATAATGACTGCCTCTTACACACTATTTGTTATTCTGTTTGTGCTAGACAGTAATTATAGGAGGTAAAATTTCACACATGATACAAGTTTGTTCAGCTGAAATTAAATAAGGATACTGTTAAAGACTTGCTTCTAGAACATGCCAAAGCCAAGAATGTCTAGGCAAATCTTGAAATAATACATAGTTTTCTGTAATTTTGTACATGTACAGCAGAGGGCACTAATATAATTATAGTAGTTAGTCCTAATGGGGATAATTATCTGTGATTCTGGGATTCCCCGGAAGTAGTAAACTAGAAAGTCTTTCTCATCTTTATCAATGAATAGTTTCCTCCTATCTAAATAGGGAAATTCTTTGCATGAAATTTACTTAATTTTTATAGCGAAAGGGCCATAATAATAGAAAGTTACTGTTCATTATTCCCTAAGAAATCAACAGCACAATGAGTGATCTTTGAGCATCATAAACCAGCTTTCTCAGAAGGCCAATAACACTCTATCAACGTTTCCCCCTCTTCCTCTTGCTCTCACGTAGTTACACTCACCTAACTACATCTTCTCCCAAAACACCATCCCAGAAATCTGAAAGTAGAAAAACTTTTGGCTATGTTAGCAGCTTTTTATGATACAGTTGATGCATTGCCTGATGGTAATGATCTCCACAAGGTGATGGAGACTTTGAATCAAGGGGAACAATTCAAGACCAACAATTAGCTGTTAGGAAAGAACGAGAAAGTTAACCAAAATCATACTCAAAAATGTTGTTTCATCACAAAGTGAGAGAACAGATGGCCAAACAATTTGTGGTCTTCACTCTCTAGGTAAAATTAATAGAATAATTGCTACCCCTATGCAAAGCATAGAGTATATTCATATAAAAAATACATGCTTGCTTTATGGATTTAATTGTGCTAGACGCATGGTAACACAGACACGCTTATGGCAACGACCCTGCTCTCCGGAGCTGAAAGTCTGGTGGCAGTCAGCAGACACAGTAGCCTATAAATAAATTAGACACGATGAGGTAAATCCTGAGGGCACAGAGAAAGGGTATGACTCTGGGAACCTCTAGGAGCCAGAAAGGACCTGCAGAGATAATGACATTTAAATTGGGCTTTAAAAGATGGACAGGCATTTTATTAGCTTAAGAAGTGGCGGAAAAATCTTCCAGGAAGATAGAAACCGTTCATGCCAAGGCTTAGAGGCATAAAAGGCTAATCATAAAATAAATACACCTCTAGCATTCAAGGGAACATCTGACTGGAAGCCACAATTCTATGTTGGTAGAAAGTAACTTTATTATGCTATTAAAGTAATTCAATGCTTAAGAAATTTAAGAGGGGAGTTAGTTTTGAATTTTAGCAGAAGACTCAGTTATTCCCACAGAGTCTTTAATTGTGTGTGGGTATATGAGGGCAGGGCGCAGTTATTTGTTTGGTGCTTACTTTTTACTATTGCATTTTCCTATTTCAAGAAGCTGAAAAGAGTCAGGAATTTGGCAGCTTGTTCTTGAAAGATTGTTGGTCTTGAGTCTAGAAATTTCTGATTATTAGCACTTACTTGGTGTTGTGGGACATTGGCTCTGGGAAACATTTATTTTGTCATCAGATATTATAGAGACAATTTTTTTCTCTTTGTTTTTTCTTTTGGGTACTCATTAGTGTCAAAAATTAGTGATGGTCAGAGTTCTAATGTCAGAAGCAAATGTCCTCGAGGGTACAAATGAGAATTACTTTGAGATGAAGACTTACTACAGACCCAGTTACCCATATGGTTATAGCTGAAGCATTTTAAAAATATTTGAGACCTGAAAAATAATTTATTGGCTTCAGAATATTAAAAAAAAAAAAGCAAAATAAAAATTGTTGCATGTCTAATTAAGTGTACAAAACTAAGGTTAACCACTTAGCTTCCTTTTAACCTTTTTCTAGCTAAATAAAACATTTTGATGTGGGATATGGATGCATTTTATGTTTGATGTAATGTATTTTGATGCTCCCTTGAAGTAAAGTGTTCAGGGTCCAAGCTCATCAAATACCTCTGCTTGTCCTGTCATTGCATCCTTTTTATTTCATATTTGTATATGGTTCAGGGAATCCTTAATTATGAGAAACTACCCATTTGTTTCTAGGGAGACAACAAGTAGGTGGAGTTATGGGAACCAGAGGCCTCAACAGCTGATCTTGATTCTGTTCCATATTTGTTACTGGGGGCTGGCTAATAGCAACCCAGTTCCCCATGACACTGCTTAGCCCAGGAATCGTGTCTGTTCCCGGATTCTTCTGGTTCTGGAAGGTTAAAGAACTAAAAAAAATTAGTAAATTATATTTAAGTTTGTAGATACACTTTAAGTTATTAGATAGGAGATACATATCAGGTAGTTGCCAGCTTACATGTTACCTGTAAGACATTTCTTTGAAATTTGTTATCTAAAACTTGGAATTTAATTTTGCTCAGAAACATGTTATAGACAATTGATAACCTTTGAGATTGGCCCTCAAAATTTCATAGATATAAGATACACTCTATTTATTTAAACCATGGCTTCAATATTGTTTAAAATATAAGTTCTCCCAAAATAATTAAAAGTAGAGACTCATACAACTACTTGTACACCAATGTTCTTGCAGCATTATTTGCTGTAGCAAAGATAAAAACAACCCAAATGTCCATCAACAGATGAATGGATACACAAAATGTAGTATATACGGATAATGGATCATTATTTAGCCTTAAAAAGGATTGAAATTCGGATACGTGTTACAACATGGTTGAACTTTGAAAATATTACACCAAGTGAAATGTCAGACACAAAAGGACAAATATTGTATGATTCTAGTTATGAGGTACCTAGAATAGAGTTTTCATAGAGGCTGAAAATAGATAAGGGTTGGAGAAAAAGGGAAATGGGAAATTATTGTTTAATGGGTATAGAGTTTCTGTTTGTGATGATGCAACCTTTCTGGAAATTGATAGTGGCGATGGTTGGACATCATTGCAAATATGAATATACTTAATATTGCTGAGTTTTACACTTGAAAATGGCAAATTTTATGTTATGTATCTCTTACCACAGTAAAAATGCATAATTTCCACAAAATGAATTTATTTTTGAGTTTTGTCTCCGAAGACCAGGAGCCTCGCTTCTCACATGCAGAACAGGGAGAGAGAACAGATGCACCCAGCAGTTGGAGTGACAATAGAGCTTGATGTCAAATAGAATTTTATATTTTTCTATTTGTGTCTTTGATAAAAAATGTAATAATCTACACCAGATTTAGAGTTCATACCTTATAGGCATAGCCTCCAGCATCAGGGGCCTGCCGAGTTCTTCAGGCTCCTTTCCCAGTGTCCTCTGCTTCAGTCCTGGGCATCATGAACACTGCAGGAAAGAGGCGTCGCTCCAGTCTGCTTAAGTGGGAAGAGTAGGAGAAATGGAGTACTAGGAAAGCACGGCCCTGGCTAGGATCATGTGTGAGCCGCAATTTGTAAGAAAGAATTGCCCTGCTTATGTTGTTTATTTAAAGTTGGAAAGATGAAGGCAAAATGATGCAGCAGTGTGATTTAGAAGCATGATAAGTAAAACCAAATAGGCTATGTGTGTTTGACACTGTTCGTTGTCAGCTGTGACAGACACTTTAGACACTGTCTTGCTAACGTCAATTCTCCCCGTCTTCTTTATTAAGAGAATGCTGATTTTTGTTTAGATGCTAATGTGTTCACTTAAAAACTTGTTTCCTTGTCTTTCTTTCAGCAAGAGGTAGCCTAGTAGCTCAGTCTGGTCAATGCGATGTAAGTGGAAATCTAGTTGGAAATTTGGGGAAAGCTTTTGCTTTTGTGATATATGTGCATGTCCTTCTTCTTCCCCTGTTTGCCTGGCAAGGCATGGGGATGTGATCCTGTAGTTATAACAACAATCTTGTTTTCACAAAGATGAACGTCACTTGCTCAGTTAAACGGGGCAGGAATTTAGAAGGAACTGGTTCCTACATCATGTTGAATACTGTGCATCCTCTCAAACTGGACTTCTTGTTAGGTAGGAAGATAAATACCTATGTGTTTAAGCTAGTGATAGTTAGGTGTGGACATGTGTCTCTTGGGGAACAGCAGAAATTCCAGATGGAAGGAACAGGAATCCCAAAATTAGACGTAATGGCTGTGGAGAGTAGAGGGGTGGGCTAGAGTGGTTAATTTTGTTTGAAGCTTAGAGTTTGAAAGAGGAAGTTGGAGGAGATAATATTAAAAAACAGACTTGAGTCAAAGAGGCCTGACATACTAGATTAAAGAATTTATGAAGGCAGCAAGGGACCACAGAAGGTTTCTAAGTAGCAGAGTGCCTTGCTGAGGGTGTGTGCTTTGTCAAGCAAAGACTGGCTATAGTAATTCAGTTGGGTGAAATCAAGTAGGATACGATTTTACTAATCAAGATTAGAATAATGAAGGTCTGAACCAGGGCAGGATCAGTAATAATGGATGGGACTAGGTGTGGTGGCTCAAGCCTGTAATCCCAGCACCTTGGGAATCTGAGGAGAGAGGGTTGCCTGAGCCCGCGGGTTCAAGACCAGCCTAGGCACCGTGTCTCTACAATAAATAAAAAAATTAGCTGGGTGTGGTAGCACGCGCCTGTAGTTCCAGCTGCTTGGAAGGCTGAGGCAGAAGGATCGCCTGAGCCCAGCAAGTCGAGGCTGCGGTGGTCGTGAGCATGCCACTGCACGCCAGCCTGGGCGACAGAGTGAGACTTGACTCAAAAAAAAAAAAAAAAAAAAGAATGAATGGGAAAGGTGGGTAATTGTAGATATTTTCAAGGCAAAATAGGCAGATACTAATGTGTGGAGTGAATCGAGGGAATCCTGTTTATTTCTGACTTTCATATTTTGATGACTGAATATGAAGCACTTGGGCTGACTTGGAACCCGAGTTTCTTTCTTTTGGAATAAAATAGAAAAAGAATATTATAAAATTCTTTCTTCCTCCTGGTTGCAAAATTGCCTTGGTCAAAATTTAATGAAATGAATCCTTTGCAACATAGGCTACATGAGGTTAGAGATATTTTGCTTACTGCTGTTTTCTAAGCACCTAGAAGAGTACCTGGCACATAACAGGCCTTCAGTCAGTATTTGCTCAGTAAGTGAATGAGTTACTCATTATCTCTGGAAATTTTTAGAAATGCAGTTTTAGAATATTTAATATTAGAGATTTTTAGATCAGAAAAACAGTTTAGTGATTGTCTGATCTGGTCTGCTCATTTTAAAAAAAGGGAACTAGATTTATAGGGAAATTATGGTACACAGATATCATAATTTTGCATGTGTATGCATGTTACATTTTTAGGGACCAGTAACTCAAAAAGACAAAACAGTCAGTACTTACAAGAAAATTCTACTTAGCACCATCTTTAAATAAGTAAGTATATATCACTGGCTCCTATATTTCTAACGCTGTTGAAGATGTGATGGGACATTTTAAACGAAGATTGAGACCTGATCCTTATCTCAAAGAAATTGTAGTTTAGCAGCAACTTGGATGGATTTAGAGTCAATAATACTCAGTGATCTATCACAGAAACAGAGAACCAAGTACCACATGTTCTCACTCATAAGCAGACCCTGAACGTTAATCACAATACGATATGAAAGGGATTGGCAGTAGCAGGACACTGTCAGGGGAGAGAAGTGGAGGGGAGGGTGGCACATCACATCTATAAGGTTATATGATCTCAAACTAGGTGAAGTGGGGAGACCCAAACTTTACCTGTACGATGACCACCTATTTATCTAATCCTGAATTGTACCCTACATCTTTAAATAAAATAAAACAAAAATTAGAAAAGAGTAAGGAATATGAAATACATAGAATACAACCAGTAAAGAACAATTATTGGGTAGGATTGGCTAGGTAGGTTCAGGAAAGGGAGAGATTGATGTGACTTAGAAGCTCTGTTCTGTAAAAATTAAAAGATACATTTGTATGAAAACATAACTGATGCCATTTATCAAATTGTCAGTGGCATGGCGTTGAGCAGAGCAGAATTCAAAAACAATAGAGTGAGTCTAATAAGGTAAATGTAAATAATAGCTTAATAATGCTTAATGAAAACTTCTATTTTTAACTTAATATTATAGCTAATATTTACTGAGAATTTACTATGAAACAGAGCCTGGTGCTTTGCCTACATTGTTTTATTTGA
Organism: Carlito syrichta; assembly: GCF_000164805.1. NCBI lineage: Eukaryota > Metazoa > Chordata > Mammalia > Primates > Tarsiidae > Carlito > Carlito syrichta. The sequence continues at coordinate 246,945 of NW_007248582.1, forward strand.
TCCATATTATTCCACGAAGCTTGTTTTAATCCTTATTTTAGGATGAGGTTATATTCCCCACATCAAAGAATTTATAAGTCATGAATCCATGCTTCAAATTCAGATTTAAACTCTTACTACTCATCATACTACCTCAATAGCTTTAAAAGGAATAAACATGACCTTCTATATCTATCTACTTAGTATGAAGCCCTTCTCTAGTCTGGGGTTCAAATCCTTATAATAAAGTAATAGTTAAGACATCACTAGCTCAGTTAACAAGGTGTCCATTCTGTTTTATGGCTTCTTTCTTATGTTGTCCAGAGTCTAATTCTGACTAAAGACGTCCATTCTGATCCCAACAGCTGGAGAAGGAGAGACCTAGAGAATTTCCTCACAATTTGAAGGTTCCATTTTCCAGTTGTCATTGCTTCTACTGAAGCTTTATCTGTGGTTTAGAACTGACTCTGCACATTTGGATGCGGCTTTCTTGTCTGAAGTAGCAATGGCACCCTTGCTGGTACAGAATCCTGCAAAGGTCACAGCCATGATCTTTATGGGAAGATGACCCCAAACTCTCTAGTTGTTTGCAGGACCAAAAGAAATTATACTTGAGCTTCCACATTGACAGATGTTTGGTGTGTATTCCATTGCTCAGTCATTGTCTCCAAATAGACCTTTGGTGACACGAGACAGGTTGAACTTGCAGTGTCAGTCATGTGCTATGGTCAGAACTAGCACTCACTCTACAAGCTCTTTTGAACAAGTATTGAACTGAGAGTCACCTGTCCAGATTTTCCTTCTCTCATGGGTCCTTTCCTACTACTGAAGCTTGGTCTATACCATCTCAATTCACTAGATCTGAAATAATGTTAAATCTCTAAGAAGAAGAGGTCTTGATGTTTTTCTTTCAAGACACTATCAGTTTCATGAATATGTACCCAACTCCTGTATACCAGTGAGTTCTAGACACCACACCAGTCATACACTAACTTCCAAATATATATTTTGAGCTCAGGCCTTCTCCCAAGAACTTCATGATTGCATCTTCCTTTGCATACTTAGCATCTCTAATTGGATATCTATTAAGCATCCCAAATGGAACTTTTGATTCTCTGCTTCTAAACCTATTTATCCAATAGTCTTTACCATCTCAGTATATAGTATTTCCCAATATGCAGATTCCCAAACCAAAAAAATGGCAGTCATTAAATCCTTCATTTGTCCTCTTCTTTCATATCCAATTCATCAGCAAGACCTGCCAGCTAGCTCAGTCTTCTTAAGACATCCTGAATACCACCGTATGACTCTTTCCTCCTGCAAACACACTGGTCCGAGCCACCATCATTTCTTGCTTGGACTGTCTTCCTGCTTCAGTTCCCCTTTCCCCAATGCCACAATCCATTCTCTCAACAGCAGAGTGGTCTTTCATCAACGTAGTGAAATCATAGATCTCTTCTGCTTAAAATCCTTCAATCATTTCCCATTAGTCTTAGAATAAAACCCAAACTCCTTCCTTCATCTTGTACCACTTTTCCTTTCACTCATTCTAATTCCAACCATATTTGCCTTTGCTCTGTTTTTAGAACACACCAAACCACTTTGCATCTCTGGGCTTTTGCATTTACCATTCATACCCCAGACTTTCTGAGTCATTGGTTTCTTCTCATCTTTCAGGTTTCGTCTACATTCTACCTCCTTCAGTGGACCTTTTGTAATCAACCTAATGCGAGAGTAGTTCCTGCCCAGATACTCTCTCTCACATCTCATTTTGTTTCTTTTCTAGGACTTATTACACTCTCCATATTGGTTTTTTAAAAAGTTGCTTAATTGCTTGTCAATTATTTCTCCCCACACGAGTTCCACGAAGGTAGAGACATTTGCCTTTCCCCTTCCGTGTCTCCAGTGCTAAGCTCCTAGCAAATAGTAAGTACTCCACACATAATTTGATGGTCTACTGGCTAAGTAAATAATTGTGAGATAGCTTTTATGAATTCCAGAAGTGAAAATGGTTAGCATGTTTTTTGACAGCTTCACTCAGTAATTACCAATCCTGGCTGCATGTTAGGCTTGCCTGGGGAACTTTTAAAAAATAACAATGCTTGGTCCTACACTACACCCATTAAGTCATCATCTCTGGAAAGAATACAAGGTATCATTGTTTTAAAAACTCCTTTA
>NW_007248582.1:249337-256298 GCF_000164805.1 Carlito syrichta
CCACGTAGCCGGAACTATAGGTGAGCACTACCACGCCCAGCTAATTTTTTTGATTTACTGTAGAGACAGGTCTTGCCAAGTTGTCCAGGCTGGTCTCAAGCCTGCGGGCTCAGGCAATCCACTCGCCTCGGCCTCCCAAAGTGCTGAGATTATAGGCTGAGCCACCAAGTCTGGCCCACGAATAGATTTTAGAAGAGACAAATTTCCCATTATACTCTTAGCCAAATGTTTTGTAAAATCAAGTTCAAATTTGAGTTTTCTTGTGGATCACAAAACATGTTCCCGGGCCATGTGGATATCTTTATCCACTCGAGAATAGGCTTCTTTGAGGTTCCAAGACAGTAGACATTTCCTGGGAAATAGTTTATAATAATATGTATGGATTCACAACCTTCTAAAGCATTGTAGTATTTAGATTTCACTCACAAGCTTTTGCTTTATGTTTACACCTTCAATTTCCTTTGGGTTTTGAGATTTCCCAGATATTTGCATGGTGTGCTTTCCAGTCAATTGATATTTTTGCTCAAATATTCCTTATTAGAAATGCTTTTCCTGACTACTCTACCTAAAATGGCACCTGACCAGTGCTGTCACTCACTGTTTTCCTTTCTTGCTTTATTGTTTTATGTAACATAAATAATTAACAATGTATTTATCTGTTTATAATGCGTTTTCTCCCAATAGAATACAAATTCTGTAAAAGTAGGGCTGCGACTGTTTTGTTCACTGCTGTATTCCTGGAAGTGTTCAATGGTGATTTGCTGAAAAAATGAAGGAATGAATGAACAGAGTCTGGAAAGGGGTCCCCAGATGGATTATATTTTATCCTTTTCTGCCTTCTTTTTTTCCTCAAGGAATTTATGGTCATCAGAAAACACTGTGCATCAGAAAACATTGTTTGTGAAAAAGAAATTTTGATGGCACCAGCAATCATTTCATCCACGAATTGACAATCTCATCCCCCATAGTAATTAGCATCCATGTGATATATTTATCTCAAATATTAACCTTCATAATGTATATTCCATAAAAATATCCTCTTTTCATAGTATAGCAATGTCCACAAAAGTGAGAGATAATTCACCACCATGAAGAATGCCTGGTAATTGCTTAAGGCAAGAATTTCTGTGGTGTGTAGACAGCTAGTTGGTAGACATTTATCAAGTAGTATACTTCCTGAATTAAGGCATTGTGATAGGGATCATGAAGGTACAGAAAAAAACGGAGGCATTTTCTTCCATCTAGGATCTTGCAACTTCTAAATACATATAAATAAACTTAGAAATAGAAATCACATGTATGTGAAATGTGAGAAGAATGATAAAATTATAAAAGATGCAAAGTATTAAATGATAAACAAACTGAATGCATATTATCTTGGGATATGTAAAATTTAGGATAATCAGGATTAGATAGGGTGGTCTAGACCTTCTGGAAACTGAGTTTAATCAATAACTTGAAGACAATAAAGAAAGTACGTAGTTACATTCCCTTTGGTGCTCATAGTGGGGTTTCTGTTTACAAATCCTTAACTCTTGACCTAACTCCTGCCTAAAATCTGTTCCTTCTTCTTTGAGATGTATAATTCACTTTTTTCCTACCTTCTGAGCTTGTTGTCAGTTAAAGTAATGCCCAACCAGTTGCCGTAAGAACATAAGCATTAGATCATTTATTAGCTATAATAGGATGCTAGTCAAGCTGTGTCTGGATTGTTGCTCATTAGACTACGTTGGCCTCTTGAACTGGCAATCTTCTGTTTGCTCCTCCAGATTGTCGTTTGATGTTTTTCACCCTGTTATGAGTCTTGGTGGGTAGACCTGTAAGAACTGGTTGGGTTCGGGAAGCAGGGAGCACAGGAAGAGATGGGCATGAGAGAGGAGTGTGGTTGAAGTGTTTGTTCCCCTGGCGCTGTGTCTCATGAGTCTGTGCCTCTCAGTAGACAGCTCTTGGTACATGGCCCTATCTCCTGGTACCATCAGCTGCTCATTCCCTTAATTCTTTCAAGACTAGGTGATAATATTTCCCATCCCTTGATAAGCCTCAGGGTATTGTTCTATTTCTTGTGGTTTTCTTCAACCCTTCTCTTACTTTTGTATGAACTGTCCTTGTTTTAACTGCTTTTTGAAGTACTCACTATGAGTTGTGCTGTACTCTAAGCACTTCACTTCACCAAACAGGAAGGGAATCAGAGTCTGACCCTCTGATGGTGAGATGACATGTGTCTCGCATCCTTGAGTCTGGAATGAGTTCCTCTGTGTGGGTTACCTAAACACATTCAGCGGGAGTAAGATTCTGTCATTTGATATTGCTGCCATCTCCTCTACCATTTGATTAAATTTCTTCCCTATTAGTAACAAGGGAAAGGGGAATAAAACGGTCGACTACTGACAAAGAAAATCAGAAAAATCTGAGATTGACTGCTGTTATTGAAAGTCTGCTGTGTGTTATAAGTGGGTATGTGACGCATCAAGATTGTCTCTTAGGCTGGGAAAAAATGGTATTTCTCTGATGATAGGAGCCCCCTTATTACAGCAAAGGAGTGGTGATGACTGAGGACATATCATTCTGGGCGTTCAAGACGTAAACTGCTAGAGTGTGTATATGTGTATGTGTGTGTTGAGAGCCACTGTAATGCAGAATAGCTGAGAATCATCAAGACAGAGATGTCAAACCAGGTCACTGGCAGTGGAGAAATTTTAAGTTAAAATTAGGGGAGTAAAAAAGATGGAAGACCTGGGATTCTTTTGCAATATTGTCTTGAAGGTAAAAAATATTCAGGTAAGCCATCCAGGACTGTGAGTCTATCATTCCATCTTTTAGGGAGAAGGAAACTGAACTATGGATGAGAAGCCTGAAAAAGTAGGGTGCTATGTCATTCTGGTCATGTGCTGAAATGAAGAACTATGCAACCCTCTGCATTGCGGAATCGGCTGAACTTCTCAGGGAACCTGGGACTATATTCCCAAACTTTGCTGAACCAAGTAAACCAATATGTTACCAAGCCTAAAATATATGGGTTGCTTTCTACCCCCAGAACAAGACCTACACTGCGAGTTGGGGCTCAGTGGAGATGATGTGAGAAATGCCAATAATCAGAAAAAAAGATAACTGTTTAAATGGTTTTGGATGTGGAGTTCAAAATGGAAAATGAAATTCTGTTGTCATAGCGCTACGGGGTCATAATTTTTGAACTATGTGAAAATCCCATGGAACAACTAGAATCAATGATGTCTCCTTGTATACCTATAGTCTTAACCTAGAGCAGCTGCAGGACCAATCAGGGGATCAAAGTTGCCAGGAATTGCTCAAACAACATTGTAGTAATTGTAAGCACAAAACAATTTTCTTGGTTTACTTCCACCAGCTCCTGGATTGTGATTTCTCCACACTAGACTGACATGATATGTCTGGTGCTTATTCAGGTGTCACATTGGCACATTGTGGCTTGTGGATTTCTCTTTTTAATGTTGAAGGAGTGGGGAGTAAATGATTCTTGATTTAAATCTCTAGGACATCACAAACACTAAAACTTGAGATAAATTTTCAAATGACATGAAAAGAAACCTGTGATATTTGAGGTCTTACCAATACCTAATAGTTGTCTAAAACTTAATTAAATCCTGCTGAGTAAATAAAGATTATACTAAATTGCCAAGGAAGAAATGAACATGCCTTAAAACTATGGATTCTTTCTGGAAACAAAGAAACATAAAGACTGAAACATGCCAATACATTTTTTCCTTCTTTTTAGCAGATGTTAAAAATAAATTTTAAAAGTTAAAGTGAGAAATACAATTTAAAAGCCATATTAATTTGCACATTTCCTTAATTTTCCCTAATACTTCAACTACACAATGGTGATGTTGAGAGAATTATGTGTCTCTATATTCTAACATACTTCATTCTTTCTCAGCCGACTTTATTATGTATTTCTTCAGTACAGAAATAAACAGTTTTAAATGTTTGAACAGAGAACTGAACAGGAGAAACATCTTGATTGTTTTGGACATTTTTATTAAGTAGCAGTGCAGACCTTTAACTTATCCTTCTGAATCAGGAGTGTTAATATTCAGTATTTCACACGCTGTTGTCATTTCAATAAATAACTAATGAAAGAACTCTCTATGTACACTTCTGATAATGTGCAAGTTTCTTTTCTTAAAAGTTGTATGCCAATAAAGAGCTTTTATAACTCAAAACAAAAAGACAAACAACCCAATTAAAAAATAGTCAAAGGATTAGAATAGAAATTTCTCCAAAGAAGATAAACAGATGTCCAACAAGTACATCACAAGATGCTCAATGTCATTAGTCATTGGGAAAGTGCATATCAAAACCACAATGAAATAGCACTTCACACCCGCTGAGTTGGAGATAAAACAAAACAAAATAAAAAATAGGAACAGAAAATAGCAAGTGTTGACAAGCATGCAGAGAAATTGAAATAATGCATCATCTATGCAAATAGTAAATGGTACAGCTAGTGTAGAGAACAGCTTGGTGGCTCCTCAGTAAGTTAAATATAGAATTACCATATGACCAAGCACTTCTACTCATAGGGATATACCCCCAAAATTGAACATAGGTATTCAAACAAAAACTTGTGTACAAATGTTTATAGCAACTCTATTCACAATAGGCTGAAGATGGAAAGAAACCATATTTCCATGAACTGATGAATAGATAAACATAATGTAGTATATTCATACAATGAAATATTATTCAGCTATAAAAAGGATGAAGTACTGATGCATGCTAAACCATGATGAGCCTTGAAAATATTATGCTAAGTAAAAGAAACCAGGCACAGAAGATCACATATTGTACGGCCACATTTATAATAATATTCAGAATAGGCAAATCCATAGATATATAAAGGAGCCTAGTGGTTTCCTGGGGCTGGGGTGGGGGGAGTATGTGGAGTGTCTAGTGGGTACAGAGCTTCCATCTGAGGTGGTGAAAATGTTGTAGAACTAGATAGAGATGATGGCTGCCTAACATGGTGAATACAGTTAGTGCCACTGAATTGTTTATTTGTAGCCATTTGGAATTTTTTACAGTAAATGATAAGTTTCATGTTATGTGTATTTTGCTACAATAAAGAGACAATAAAAAAAAATTACCTAGTCAAAGATTCAGGATATTATCTGTTTAAGGGCCATATATATTTATATACTGTGGATAATAGATTTCACTGCTTTTCTTTTTTTAATTTTAATTTTATTTTAAAGATGTGGGGTACAGTTCAGGGTTAGGTATACAAACGTTGTTTATGCAGGTACCCTTGTTGATGAGGTGTGCCCCTCCCTCCCCTAGCAGTTTCCCTCAACTGCCAATCCAACCCCCTCTCCCCTGGCAGTTTCCCACTACTGCCAATCCCTTTCTTATAGTATTATGATAATTGCTCAAGGTCCGCTTATGAGTGAGAACATATGGTACTCTGTTCTAGGTTTCTGTGATAGATAACTGACTATGATCGACTCTAAATCCATCCAAGTTGCTGCAAAGTCCATATGTTTGTCTTTCTTTATGGCTGCATAATATTCTTTTGTGTATATGTACCACATTTTTTTTTATCCAGTCCAGCTTCGATGGGCAGCATGGCTGGTTCCATGTTTTTGATATTGGATTTCACTGCTTTTCTAAAGACTCTAACTATGATCTGGTGAAATGATGCCTTTCTGAGTAAGATACAGCAATGAAAAATGTACATTCATATTGATTTAGAGCCAAATGTGAATTATGTGGTGGAATCCCACAGACTTAAGTCTAGTGAAATTTCACCTTCTAATAGAAAAAATGCTGTATTTCAAGCCACAGGTGTGGAATAAGGGTAGAGATCAACAAAGCAGCTTTGAGGGGTGAATGGAGTTCGGTGGATTCAATCCTATCTTTTCTAACACCAGTTGTGGAACTTCAGGCAAGTTAGAATAACCTCTCATGTCCCAGTTTCCTCACTGGTAAAAAGGGAGATAATATCTAATGTGAGGTGCTTAATTTAAGATAGATTTGAATATACTTTTTCTAATATAACCCTTTATAAATTTGTGTGAGGTATTTACCTTCACTGGGAAGGAAGCCCACTCATCTTGCCTTAGCACAATTCTAACTGGGGGGGTGTCTTTTGGCGTGCTCACTAGAGCCCACATCATCGAGATTCCCATTAGATGAAGCCATCAGTTAAAGTGGTTATCTCCCTACTTCTGCAGTTCCTCAACCCTCACCCCATCGCCTTCCAAGTGTTTTGCAACCCTTTCTGCAGAAGAGGGCAGGGCTGGCTTTCCACCCTATTCTCGTGCTAGCTCAACATGCATCTCCTTACCTAAGCTCATCAATAGTAAGAACATATTTTAAGGGCAAAGAAAGAGAAGGCGATGGTCTCTTTGAAGTTTATGAAGAAAGCAAGAAGGACGGAAGGAAAGAAGGAAGCAAAGGAAGGAAGGAAGGAAACAAAGAAGAAAGGAAGGAGGGAGAGACAGAGAAAGGAGGTTTGTTTCCTTAACCACGCTCCAGATCGCTCACGTCGTTGGTCCAAGGACCCACACGGCCGGGCGACGCGCGACGGGCTCCTCTGGGGTCCGGCCAACGCACGGGATTCGCTGCCACGCAACTCAAAGGCAATCGTGGCCCTGGCAAAGCCCAAGGCGAAGGGCGCGCCGAGGACCACCATTCATTCCGACGGGAAACCCGCCTGACAGTCCCAGCTCGGCCCCAGGCCTCCCGCGCCTCCCGGACCTCCGCCCGCTGGGGGTCGGGGGCAGGACAGCAGGGCAGTCACGGGGAGAAGAGGACACTGCTGGGTCGAGCGCCTCCCTGGGCCCCAAGGCGCTTCCAACGGCGCTGGAGAGAGGAGCCTCGCAACTAGCACCCCAGGGCGGCCCAGGAAACGCGACAGACGAGTGGCGGAGGAGGGACTCGCACTCAAGGGTCGTCGGGGCCGGGGCTGGTCAAGGAAGCTGCG
>NW_007248582.1:257420-267774 GCF_000164805.1 Carlito syrichta
AGGTGACGTGGGCAGGAACGTGAAAACACTTGCTGAAATAAAGCCCACCCGGGGAAGGGCCTGTTTTTAGTCTTCAAACCCCACGCCGGCCTTTGGTTTTCCATAGTCAAAAAGTCGTCCCCAGGCCCCCCCAACTCTTTGGGGAGTCTCGGGGCTGGGAGCGCGCACACGATGGGCGATGGGTGGTGCTTTTGAATGACCCAACTCCAGGGATCCCGGGGTCCTCGAGTGGGACGTCTCGTAGTCACGTGGTCTTGCCGGCGAAGAGCATTTGCCAGGCCAGGCCAGGCGCATCAGCGTCGCTGCCAGTTGTAGTTTGTGTGTCCCAAGCATGAGCTTGACTGTACTCATGCTCGTAGAGATTCGGTTTTCCTTGGGTTATCACCCCCCTCGGATTTTACCAGAACTTTTGTACAGGACCGGGAGACCAAATGTGGGGAGCTCACAACGTTAGACCTTTAGGTCGTCACTCTGTTTTCGAGGTAGGAGCCGCGTAGGAGCTGCTGAACACCGAGGTCGCTTTGTGAACAGTGGCCTCAGTTGAGATGAATAAAACACATCACGACATTCGTTCTGTCTCGTAGTTTGTTCTGATAGGGTTCTTTTGCTCCCCTGCGGACTAAGCCAGGGCGGTATTAGCAGGATCATCTTGTATTCTATGTGAAGATGCCTTTGGTTAAGTTTGGGAGACTTATGGGCTACCCACTTTTCATTTTCCCACTTTCTGTTCTTTACTAGCTAAGGAGCAAAGGGATAAGTAAAAGACACCAATGACTGTCATCTGGAGACCTCACCCTTGGGGGGTTTCAAGATGTGAACCTATGATAAAGATCCTACTCCTAGGCACTGTTTGCCAGTGTTTCCTGCACCCTTTCTCCCTACTTCTGCCTCCCCCTATAGTTAGGGCTTTAGCTGGCTAAGGAGCTAAATGTGCTTTTTATAACTGGCGTGGTTAAGGAAGTCAGTCTGTTGGAAACAGCAGTGAACCTCTTTCCCCGAATCCATTCATTATTGCATTCTTTAGAAATGTGGTTCGAAACACGGAGTTGGCTTTTGTGACCTTGATATGTAGAGATGGTCAAATTAGTCTAGAACGATGGTTCTCTAGATTTTGTTAGATGACCACAGGCGTTGAGTAATGTGAGATGAGGCTGGCAGTATCCCACACCACAAAACTTTAGTCAAGCCAGACTCCTGCTCTTGGGGAAGCTTGGAAAGAATAGCAACTGAACTCCTAATTGCTTTGTAAAGAAGCAGTTAAGTAGTTAATTATTTACTTTTACATCTTTTAAAATTCATTCTTCCACTTCTTTATTAAGCTAGAAGTCAGTACCCAAGAACACTTGGTATTAAAACCGTGCTAGAAATTAAAAGCCAAAATAAAATTCATTTTACATCTCAACCTAGTAAGCACACACACATACACTGGCATCTAATTTCAGAGAGCATTTACCCTGACCGTGTGTCATGAAACCTGGTATGTTTTTCATTTTACTCTTAAAAAAATGCTGTCCAGATCTGCTAAATTAATTTCAGAACCCACTAATGGGTGAAATATAGTTGGGGAAAGAGATGCTGCTAATTCATCCATGGTCATTTAAGTTAGTTCCCCCCTCCATTCAACTTAAGGGAATTCAATTATCTGTGTTTGGTGGAGAAAACACTTTTGAGTGATTCCCTGTTCCATTCTACTTCCTTGGAATGCCTCAGAATAAGCATGTACTAGAATACATTTGTGTTTTTCTTAATATGGACATCTCATCTCACTATGTGATTGTGCTAGCTAAACTTTAAAAAAATGTGGCCCCCTGGTTAGCAAGCAAACTATACATAACGCTCAGATGAAGAAAAAGTGATTAATTTCAGTGGGGAGAAGAAAAGCTGTTTGTATTGGACTTCCTGAGATTAGTAGGTTAGTTTGCAAATGTAACTTTTTCCTAAGGAATTTTCGAGGGTGTTCCAAAGGGTAGTTTTGTGCCCATCACATTTATGCCTTATCTCATTGATTTAGAAACTAACTCCATTATACTTCTAATTTTGATTATACATTTCAAGAATGTGTTCTGCTTGTGACAGAGGATGCTGGGAATGTGTGTGTGTGTGTGTGTATGTGTGTGTGTGTGCGCACAGTAATCACCATTGGTAGAATACCTGATGAGAAAAAGTAATGTGTTTACATAGAAAAAGTAATGTTATGTTTACATAGTGTGTATAAAGTTTTATTTTTGGAATCAGCCAAAAATATTTACTAAACTTGTAAACCAGTTTCAGGAAAAAATGTTTAGGGCATTTAAATGAAATACGTGTTCATTACCAACTTTAATGATGAAATTAACTTTCGAAGCATGTGATATTTGAAGACTGTATGACCAGAGGACTCAGCCAATTATATTTTATTTTAGAAATTTAGGTGTGTCGAAACCTTGTTTATTCATTCACAAAGACTAAATATTGGCGGGTGTATTGTGTAATTTCTTTTAGTTCTCAGTAGCAGTATTCTAGTAGGTAGATCTTTTTGTGTAATTATTTTCCATGCTTTTAATTTACTAAGTGGCTGCTTTGTGCCATACTTTGTATGTAAACTTTTGATATGGTTTCCCTCCATTCTGGTAAGCAAGTTATTTGTTTAAATGTAGGAAACTGTTTTCAGATATTTGTTGAATTCATTTTTCTAGTAAAGGTCAATTGAGGGCCTAATCCATTGCCAAAAACTAAACTAGGTGCTGGAACTGAATGAAGAAAGACCATTTTGGGTGTCTGTTTTTGTATAGATGGAATCTATTTTCATGCCCGCTTATAGTGAAAGGCAAAACCAGTCTACCTCCAAGGAAATTTAGAACCAGTTGCATAGACTGAGATTAACAAACTTTGTGAGAAGGGGTAGGAATTTTTATTTTTCAATCTTAGATTATTTAATTCTATTTGGAAGTTTGTAAAGAAATTTATAATGAGTAATTTTAAAGGTTTTTATCTGACAGATTTAAAACAATGTCTTTAAGTGCCCGAAACAAGGGAAATATAGGAAAAAATAAAGAGACTGATTGATAGTAGTTTCCTTGTATTAATAATGTCTGCCACAATTTGGACACTGTTTCTGTGGTTTTTGAAGGACTTTATGTTTTGTGTATGAAAGAGAGTCTTTTTATTAATTTGAAGTATAATCTAAACTGAACATGTTATAGTAATGTTGTAGTATCTAAATAACTAAAAAACTTCTAAAACTCATACATTCTAGTTCCACAATACATTTGTAGCATTTTATTGTTCACAAAAAACTTACTTTGTTTTCCTAATCACCAGACCTAGTTACAAACATGTTGATTATAGTTAATAACAATAAACTATATACTTGAAAATTCTGTAGGGTAGAATTTAAGTATTCTCATCACAAAAAGGTATGAGCATCTGAGGCAGCATTTATATTATTTATCTTGATTTAGCAATTCCACAGTGCGTACATGTATCAAAACATCATGCTGTACAACATAACTATACACATTTTTTGTCAATTGAAAAATTAAAAACAAATTCTAGAACAAAGAGTGAGTAGATGTATTTTTAATCTTGAAGTAGAGAAAGTCTTTTTAAACTGGCACGTAAAATCCGTAAATCATAATGGAAGAGATAGATAACATTTGAGTTAAAATTATTAGCTTTCTTTTTCCAGAAGAATTCTCATAAATAAAATAATCAGCAACAAACTGGGAAGAATACTTCTCACACGGCAAGTAGGCATAAGTCTAAGTCTAAGATTTTCTATGAATTTCTAATAACACTCCTATTTCACTGACAGAACTTTGTCACATAGCCCATAAGCTAGGAGTGGCCAGTCTGTTAGCTGGGCAAAATGATTTCTGTAACTCAAAAAAGGAGGGAATGGCTGATGGAGACAGGTACAAATTGAAGTATCTGCCACAAAGTAAACCCAAACAACCAACCATTCACAGAATTATTAAATAAAATGTGCTGTGAAAAAAAGTTGGAAAAGGGCAAGGAGTTATCAGAAACTTGATGGTATTGGTGGCTATTACAGACCCAGTAGTCAGGGGAGAATTCTTTTGGGGAGGTATTTAGGCAAAGACCTAAATGAAGTGAGGGAATAATCTATATAAAAACCCGAGGTTCAGTATGTACAAAGGCCCTCGTTTAAGTTGAGTAAAAAAAAAGTCAATGTGAACAAGGCAGAGAGTGATGGATGAGGTTGGGAAGGTTTATGTGGGGCCAGATGATTTGGGGTCTTAAAGCCTTGGAGAAGAATTTGGATTATTTTCCTAATCTGATGGGAACCCATTGGAAAGTTTTGAGTTGTAAGGCTAGGAGATCATGGTAGAGAGCTAGGCAAGAAAGGGAATTTATCTGGACTAGGGTGACAGTGGTGGAAAAAGTAAGAGTGGTCGGAATTGAGATATATTGTATGGATAAGGCCAATAGGGTCTAATGACGGTTTGGGTATGAAGTGTGAGGGAAAAAAAGCAACCAAGATTGACTCCTACTTAGATCTTTGATCCATTGAGTGGTGTCATTTTCTGAGATGCAAAGGTGCAGATTTATGAGAGGGTAACAAATCAATAATTTTATTTTGGACAAGTTTAAGATGTCTGTTAGACATTTAAGTGGAATTGTTTAATATGCAATTGGAGATACATGTCTGGACCCAAGAGTAGAGAAAATTGCTAGATATAAAATCTTAGCGATGGAGTCTTAGTGTAGAGTTGGTATGTAAAATTAAGGTCTGATACGAGGTTTCTTAAATAGTGGTTCTCAACCTAGACTACACAGATTCACCTGAGAGAGGAGCTTTTAAAAAATACAGGTGCTTGGACCTTACCTGAGACTAGTTACTCAGAATCTCTAGATTATCCATATATATATATAATTTTTTTTTTATGAGTTGAAGTCTCATTCTGTTGCCATGGTTGGAGTGAAGTGGCACGATCACAGGTAGCCTTGACCTCTTGGGCTCAGGTGATCCTTCCGCCTCAGCCTCCTGAGTGACTGGGACTGCAGGCATGTGCCACCTTGCCCAGCTAATTTTATTTTTATTTTTTTATAGAGATGAAGTCTCACTCTGTTGCCTGAGCTGTCTTGAGCTCCTGAGCTCAAGGAATCTTCTTGCCTTGGCCTCCCGAAGTGATGGAATTACAGCTGTGAGCCACTGTACCAGGCCTAGATCATCCCTATTTTTTTTAAAAGCTCCCAGAGTGACTCCTGTCAGCCAAGGTTAAAAACAACTAACCAAGGCAATAAGGATTGAAATTGTCCATTGTCAATATAGAAGACCTTGAAAAATGATTTTAGCATAATGGTGGGGAGAGAAGTCTTTTCATTTTTGAGTTGGCGTCTCACTTGGTTGCCCAGGCTGGGGACGCTCATGGCCACCCCAGCGCCGACCTTCTGGCCTCCCAGGATTTTTCCACCTCAGCCTTCCCAGTAGCCTGAACTACAGGTGTGTGCTACCACGCCCGTCTAATTTTTGATTTATTGCCAAGACGAGGGCTCACCAAGTTGCCTGGGTGGGTCCCGAACCCTCAGGCTCAGTCAATCCACTCACCTTGCCTGGGATTAAAGGCTGCGCCACCGAGCCCGACAGAGAGAAATCTGTTTTAAGAGGACCTTATGGAGTAAATGGGAGGTGAGGAAATGGAGACAGTGATAGGCAGCTCTTACAAGGAGTTTTGCTGAAAAGGAGAGCTGAAAAATGCAGTTGTAGCTGGAGGAGAATTTCCTTTTAGAGCAAATTTACCTTGATTTTCAGCATTTCACCATTTGTGCCCCCAAAATGTGAATGACAGACTAAGTACACGTGAATGTGGGTAAGTAGTGTAAGAATTTTTAAAAATAAAGTCTTTCTGACATATTTTTTAAAGATAAACTATTGGTATAGTTATAGATCTAGGAATTGATTATTATTTTTTTATTTTTAAATTTAATGTAGTGTCTTATCTTTTTTGATATCTTTTTTTTTTTTCTTTAAGGCTGATAAAGAGTTTGTATGGTCTTTGTGGAAACGTCTTCAGGTGACAAACCCAGATCTCACAAAAGCAGTCAGTTTGGTTGTGGAAAGGTGAGTTCCCAAATTATTTTTTTCACAAGTTTTGGTTTGTTGAATTTGTTTCTATTTAGTATTAACATTAAAACTTGTCATTAATGCCATAAAAAGTTGTATTTAATTTCTAAATGAATATGGAGCAAAATTTAATAATTATTGAATTTATTGCAAGGGTTCCAATTCACCAAGTACAGTTAGGCCCTGTTTCCTGCTCATACTCTGACATTATTTGGGAAGCTTGCAGGTAAGAGGTAAAACTACAGCCTAGGCATTGTGTGAATTGTGTGTGTGTGCGTGTGTGTGTGTGTGTGTGTCTGTGTGTGTGTGTCTGTGTGTTATAGCTCAACTCTAAATGTTGGCAGTCTCTGTTGTTTGGCTTTATACTCTAGAGTGCCCCCATAGGGAACTTACTAGATGTGACTCAGTTTTCCCCTAAGATAATTGCAGTGCATACTTGAAAGCCTGGGATGACCTTGCCAGAACAGAGTAAGTATTCTGGAATAGGTTCACTTAGCACTCCTTATTACTCTGTAGGGGATGCCCAGTCATTTAACTGTAGATTATTGGGTCTCTCCTTGGTCATTAGAAACAGTGGAGTGATGCTGGGTACTCCTTATCAAACATTTGGTATACAGTAGTCCCATGACACTTAGCCCTGCAATCACGACACTTGTTTTCCTATTAAATGGGTTTCATTGTATTTCCTAAATGAGAAGCTAAGCATATGGATACCTTTTCCTTTTCTTTTTTAAAAAATTGGAAGAATGATTGTATCATTCCAATATTGTCTGAATTTGATTTGTTAAAAATCTGTGATGCCTGCCTATGTTTAATTTTATTTTCCTTGGTTATTGTCAACTCTTAAAATAGTATAGTCAGTTTCTCCTCATGTTGCTTGTATGTGTAATGTATCAATCATTTTTCTCCTTTTGATGATTAGAATTAAGTCTTTTGTTGAAGTATCCTTGTTACTGCCTCAATCATCCTTTGAGGTAAAACGTGATCACCCTCAGGCTTTCTCTCTCTGTCTCTATCTTTTTTTAAAGCAGAATAAGCCTTCTGGACTTACTGTCTATGATTCTTTCTTTATCGTCCTCTCCTTTTATTAATTTTTTCGACTTTTTAAACATAGCCTTAATTTTTACTTTCCTCTTAGTTGAGCAGAAGCAAATATTAAAATATTGTTAGGTTATTTTTCTAATCCTTTATAATTTCTATTTTTCATATTTGTAAGATAATATATATTTATATAAAATATATATAGTTTATACCTATTGTATATTAGAAATAGGTACTCAAAACTTTGCTGATAAGATTTATAATGAGAAATGTCAGAGATTACTGGTTTATAGCTGTGATTCTCAAAATTTAGTGTATATTAGATATACTTGGATAATTTGTAAAGTGAATATATCTGAGACTTTCAACCTGATCTGTTGAATCTTTAAGGTTGGGGTCCAGGTTTAAAAGAAAAGTTTAAAATAATTCTGATGTTGTAGTTTATAGGTCACACTGTGGGATAGCTTAGATTTTGAATTCTGAAATTGGAAACTTGTAAGTGGGCATTTATAATTTTATGACTATGTAAATATTTCCTAGAGAATCATGTAGTATGTTTGGACCTACTGAGAAGTGAAAATGGTATGCCATCAACCTGTCCAAAAATACTCTTCTAAAGATCAAAGTCAAATAGATTATCTTTCTTTATAGTCCATTCGTTACCTAAATTATGCACCATTTAGGTCTGTTTAATTTTTTTTTTTTTTTGAGTTGGAGTCTCACTTCGCTGCTCAGGCTGGAGTGCAGTGGCATGCTCATGCCACCCAGCGTCGACCTGCTGGGCTCCACTGATCCTTCTGCCTCAGCCTTCCAAGTAGCCAGAACTACAGGCGTGTGCTACTATGCACGCTAACTTTTTTTTTTTTGAAGAGAAGAGGTCTCTCCAAGTCCCACGGGCTCAGGCAATCCACTCGCCTCAGTCTCCCAAAGTGCTGGGATTACAGGCTAAGCCACTGAACCCGGCCAGGTCTAATTTTAAACCATAGGGTCCCTGACATTTTCTCCCTGGAGTTTCTGATTACCCTTCTTTTCCTCTCTCATAAAGAATGCCTATTTTTTTGTCAGACATTTGTATAGTAGGCTGAGGACATTTTTCTTCGGTCTCTTTGGCTTATGGTATGGATTTAGACCAGTTGTTCCATAAGCCTACTCACAGTTGTCGTCTTACGTTTTCTTTTGTATTGCTGAACTTTATTCCACAGTTTCTAGGATCCCAGATCTTCCTTTTCTTTTTGTTGAATTATTTTCTCAGGATACACAAGTGGTACATGTTCTGACTCCTTACATGACTGAAAATATCTTTCTTTTACCCTTATAGTTGGTTGATACTTCAACTGAACGTACAATTTTTTGTTCAAGTAGTTGCCCCTGGATTTTTGAAAGTAGAGCACTGTTTTCTTCTGGCATACAGTGATGCTACCAAGGAGCAAAATGCTAGTGTAACTTTTGTTTCTTTCTAGATGTTTGCTTGAAGCTTTTAAGATTTTATTTTTATATGTGATAATGTGAAACTTCAACATCATCTGTTTATTTGTGTCTTTTAAAAATTTGTCCTTCTCAGGCTTTGGTGAGCCTTTTCAACCTCAGAACTTAAGATTTTCATTACATTGAGAAAATATTCTTCTCTTATGTTTTTTCTTCATTGTTTATTTATTTGTTTATTCATTTGTATTTAGGTACTCTTTTAGCATGCATAAAAGGCACTCTAGATCTAGTGCCCTTTAGGTTGGACCTTCTGGATTTTGCCTTTTTTTCTTTGTCATGTTTTCCATCTTTTCATCTTTTTATTGTATCTCCTGAATGACTTTCCTACTTTTTCTCTTAGTAAGTGGATTTTTTTCTCTTTGCTTGGTGGTATGGTTTGAATGTTATTGTCCCTCCAAAATTCATATATTGGAATGTAGTACTTGACGTGTTTTTTTAAGAGGTGAGGCCTCTGAGAAGTGATTTTATCTTGAGGCAATACCCTCATAATGGGATTAGTGCCTTTATGAAAGGGTCTTGAGGGATCCTCCCTCTTCTTCTGCCATGTGAGGACACAGAAGACATCATTTAGGAGGAACAGGTCCTCACCAGACACCGTATCTGCTGGTTCCTTAATCTTGGACTTTTCAGCCTCCGGCACTGTGAGCAGTACATTTCTGTTGTTTATAATTACTCAATTTAAAGTATTTTAAAAATAGTAGTCCAAATGGACTAAGCTTCTTTACTTCATTATTTGAATTCTTTTATGTTAGAAATCAAATTTTTGCATTTAGGAAAGTACTTATTTGATTTTTCCTTTTTAAAAGCAGTCTTTAAAAGAGTAACTTTTTAATGTTTCTGATTATATTTTTTAAGTTCTTTTCTGTTTCTTGTATTATCTGTTTTCTGTTGGGTAACTTCTGTTTGTTCTATCTAGTCTGCTTCCTAGTCTTTTCTTTACATTAAAAAAGCAAAAATTCCTAGTCTTTCTCTTTGATGTTGAGTTTATTCACTGATTGATCATGTTTTTTTCTATGAAAGTCTACATTGCTTTATGTAGGTATGTTGATCGTAGGGGTTTGCTTTGTTTTTTGTGTATCTGTTTTCCAGAAGGTTTCTCCTCTGAATGTAACGATTGACTGTAGGCTTTTTATAAGGAGTAGAGGAGGGGCTTATGGACAGATTTTCCTGAAAGGTGTGTAGCGGATGGACTTCATCGTTGTGAAAGAGAGTTAGATTCTTTATGTCAGGCCTTTTTCTGAGTTTATTGCTTGTTCTAGCACCCCTAGTAGGATCTTTGCTGTTCACATGGTTGTTGGGAGAACTGTCTTTGGGCTTGTTGCTGTAGGGAAATGGTGCAGATAGCTGTTCTGAACGTGGGTGAGTGGGAGGCCCAGCTTGTAGTGGGTGGGGTCTGAACTGATCATCTTGACTCCTATGAGCTTCTGCTCTCTGTATTTACTGATTGTGTACTTAGAGCCTCTCTGGGGACTTTCCTGTGAAAAACAGCATCCTCTTGCACTGTTGACTTTAGGTTTTGGATTATGATTTTTCTTACTTGGTTTGTTTGTCTATGCTTCTCTCTCTTGTTTTGTCTTGTTTTGTCTTTTTTTTTGAGTTGGCGTCTCACTCTGTAGCCCAGAGGAGTGCAGTGGCCGCTCCCGGCCACCACAGCCTCGAAAAGCTGGAACTACAGGCGTGTGCTGCCACGCCCGGCTGATCTTTTGATTTATTGTAGAGATGAGGTCTCACTGCCCAGGCGGGTCTCAAACCCGCGGGCTC